>NW_024543714.1:0-39330 GCF_018167655.1 Microtus oregoni
CAGTACTCATGGTGCTGGGTGCTCATTCTCAGGGTGCTGGGTGCTCAGTGCTCGGGTTGCTGGGTGCTCAGTACTCAGGGTGCTGGGGGCTCAGTACTCAGGGTGCTGGGTGCTCAGTACTCAGGGTGCTCGGTTCTCAGTACTCAGGGTGCTGGGTGCTCATTCTTGGGGTGCTGGGGTGCTCAGTGCTCGGGGTGCTGGGTGCTCAGTACTCAGGGTGCTGGGGGCTCAAGTACTCAGGGTGCTGGGTGCTCAGTACTCAGGGTGATCTGTTCTCAGTACTCAGGTTGCTGGGTGCTCAGTGCTCGGGCTGCTGGGTGCTCATTACTCGGGGTGCTCAGTTCTCAGTACTCAGGGTGCTGGGTGCTCAGTACTCAGGGTGCTGGGTGCTCAGTGCTCGGGGTGCTCGGTGCTCAGTACTCGGTGTGCAGGGTGCTCAGTACTCGGGGTGCTGGGTGCTCAGTGCTCAGGGTGCTGGGTGCTCAGTACTCAGGGTGCTGAGTGCTCAGTACTCAGGGTGCTGGGTGCTCAGTACTCAGGTTGCTGGTTGCTCAGTGCTCGGGGTGCTGGGTGCTCAGTGCTCAGAATGCTCGGTGCTTAGTACTCATGGTTCTCAGTACTCAGGGTGCTGGGTGCTCATTGTCGGGGTGCTGGGAGCTCAGTACTCAGGGTGCTGGGGGCTCAGTACTCAGTGTGCTGGGTGCTCAGTACTCAGGGTGCTCGGTTCTCAGTACTCAGGGTGCTGGGTGCTCATTGTCGGGGTGCTGGGTGCTCAGTACTCAGGGTGCTGGGGGCTCAGTACTCAGGGTGCTGGGTGCTCAGTACTCAGGGTGATCTGTTCTCAGTACTCAGGTTGCTGGGTGCTCAGTGCTCGGGGTGCTGGGTGCTCAGTACTCGGGGTGCTCAGTGCTCAGTACTCAGGGTCCTGGGTGCTCAGTACTCAGGGTGCTGGGTGCTCAGTGCTCGGGGTGCTGGGTGCGCAGTACTCGGGGTGCTCAGTGCTCAGTACTCAGGGTGCTGGGTGCTCAGTACTCAGGGTGCTGGGTGCTCCATACTCGGGGTGCAGGGTGCTCAGTGCTCAGGAAGCTGGGTGCTCAGTGCTCAGGGTGCTGGGTGCTCAGTGCTGAGGGTGGTGCTGGGTGCTCAGTACTCAGGGTGCTGGGTGCTCAGTGCTCAGGGTGCTGGGTGCTCAGTACTAAGGGTGCTGGGTGCTCAGTACTCAGGGTGCTCGGTGCTCAGTACTCAGGGTGCTGGGTGCTCAGAGCTCAGGGTGCTGGGTACTCAGTACTCAGGGTGCTGGGTGCTCAGTACTCTGGGTGTTGTTTGCTCAGTACTCAGGGTGCTGGGTGCTCCGTGCTCAGGGTGCTGGGTGCTCAGTGCACAGGGTTCTGGGTGCTCAGTGCTCAGGGTGCTGTGTGCTCAGTACTCAGGGTGCTGGGTGCTTAGTGCTCGAGGTGCTCGGTGCTCAGTACTCAAGGTGCTGGGTGCTCAGTGCTCAGGGTGCTGGGTGCTCAGTCCTCGGGGTGCTCCGTGCTCATGGTGCTGGGTGCTCAGTGCTCAGGGTGCTGGGTGCTCAGTGCTCAGGGTGCTGGGTGCTCAGTACTCAGTGTGCTCAGTGCTCGGGGAGCTCGGTGCTCAGTATTCAGGGTGCTGGGTGCTCAGTTCTCAGTGCTCGGGGTCCTGGTTGCTCCGTGCTCGGGGTGCTGGGTGCTCAGTGCTCTGGGTGCTTAGTGCTCAGTACTCAGGGTGCTGGGTGCTCAGTACTCATGGTGCTGGGTGCTCATTCTCAGGGTGCTGGGTGCTCAGTACTCGGGGTGCTCCGTGCTCAGGGTGCTGGGTGCTCTGTGCTCAGGGTGCTGGGTGCTCTGTCCTCAGGGTGCTGGGTGCTCAGTACTCGGGGTGCTCCGTGCTCAGGGTGCTGGGTGCTCAGTGCTCAGGGTGCTGGGTGCTCAGTGCTCGGGGTGCTGGGTGCTGAGTGCTCAGGGTGCTGGGTGCTCAGTGCTCGGGCTACTCGGTGCTCAGTGCTCAGGGTCCTGGGTACTCAGTACTCAGGGTGCTGGGTGCTTAGTACTCAGGGTGCTCAGTGCTCAGAACACAGGGTGCTGGGTGCTCAGTGCTCGGGGTGCTGGGTGCTCAGTGCTCAGTACTCAGGGTGCTGGGTGCTCAGTGCTCGGGGTGCTGGGTGCTCAGTACTCAGCGTGCTGGGTGCTCAGTGCTCAGGGTGCTGGGTGCTCAGTGATCGTGGTGCTGATTGCTCAGTACTCAGTGTGCTCAGTGCTCGGGGAGCTCGGTGTTCAGTACTCAGGGTGCTGTCTGCTCAGTTCTCAGTGCTCGGGGTCCTGGGTGCTCCGTGCTCGGGGTGCTGGGTGCTCAGTGCTCTGGGTGCTTAGTGCTCAGTACTCAGGGTGCTGGGTGCTCAGTACTGATGGTGCTGGGTGCTCATTCTCAGGGTGCTGGGTGCTCAGTGCTCGGGTTGCTGGGTGCTCAGTACTCATGTTGCTGGGGGCTCAGTACTCAGGGTGCTGGGTGCTCAGTACTCAGGGTGTTCGTTTCTCAGTACTCAGGGTGCTGGGTGCTCATTCTCGGGGTGCTGGGTGCTCAGTGCTCGGGGTGCTGGGTGCTCAGTACTCAGGGTGCTGGGGGCTCAGTACTCAGGGTGCGGGGTGCTCACTCCTCAGGGTGATCTGTTCTCAGTACTCAGGTTGCTGGGTGCTCAGTGCTCGGGGTGCTGGGTGCTCAGTACTCGGGGTGCTCAGTTCTCAGTACTCAGGGTGCTGGGTGCTCAGTACTCAGGGTGCTGGGTGCTCAGTGCTCGGGGTGCTCGGTGCTCAGTACTCGGTGTGCAGGGTGCTCAGTACTCGGGGTGCTGGGTGCTCAGTGCTCAGGGTGCTGGGTGCTCAGTACTCAGGGTGCTGAGTGCTCAGTACTCAGGGTGCTGGGTGCTCAGTACTCAGGTTGCTGGTTGCTCAGTACTCAGGGTGCTGGGTGCTCAGTACTCAGGGTGCTGGGTGCTCAGTGCTCGGGGTGCTGGGTGCTCAGGGCTGTGGTGCTGGGTGCTCAGTGCTCAGTGCTCAGGGTGCTGGGTGCTCAGTGCTCAGTGCTCAGGGTGCTGGTTGCTCAGTACTCAGGGTGCTGGGTGCTCAGTACTCAGGGTGCTGGGTGCTCAGTGCTCAGGGTGCTCTGTGCTCAGTACTCAGGGTGCTGGGTGCTCAGTGTTCGGGGTGCTGCGTGCTCAGTGCTCAGGGAGCTGGGTGCTCAGTGCTCAGGGTGCTGGGTGCTCAGTACTCAGGGTGCTGGGTGCTCAGTGCTCAGGGTGCTGGGTGCTCAGTCCTCAGGGTGCTCAGTACTCAGGGTGCTCGGTGCTCAGTGCTCAGTACTCACGGTGCTCAGTACTCAGGGTGCTGGTTGCTCAGTGCTCAGGGTGCTGGGTGCTCAGTACTCAGGGTGCTGAGTGCTCAGTACTCAGGGTGCTGGGTGCTCAGTACTCAGGTTGCTGGTTGCTCAGTACTCAGGGTGCTGGGTGCTCAGTGCTCAGGGTGCTGGGTGCTCAGTGCTCGGGGTGCTGCGTGCTCAGTACTCGGGGTGCTGGGTGCTCAGTACTCAGGGTGCTGGGTGCTCAGTGCTCGGATGCTGGGTGCTCAGTGCTCAGGGTGATCGGTGCTCAGTGCTCAGGGTGCTGGTTGCTCAGTCCTCCGGGTGCACAGTGCTCAGGGTGCTGTTTGCTCAGTGCTCGGGGTGCTCGGTGCTCAGTACTCAGGGGGCTGAGTGCTCAGTACTCAGGGTGCTGGGTGCTCAGTACTCAGGGTGCTGGGTGCTCAGTACTCAGGGTGCTGGGTGCTCAGGGTGCTGGGTGCTCAGTACTCAGGGTGCTGGGTGCTCAGTGCTCAGGGTGCTGGGTGCTCAGGGCTGTGGTGCTGGGTGCTCAGTGGTCAGTGCTCAGGGTGCTGCGTGCTCAGTGCTCAGTGCTCAGGGTGCTGGTTGCTCAGTACTCAGGGTGCTGGGTGCTCAGTACTCAGGGTGCTGGGTGCTCAGTGCTCAGGGTGCTGGGTGCTCAGTACTCAGGGTGCTGGGTGCTCAGTGCTCGGGGTGCTCTGTGCTCAGTACTCAGGGTGCTGGGTGCTCAGTGCTCAGTGTGCTGGGTGCTCAGTGCTCAGGGTGCTGGGTGCTCAGTACTCAGGGTGCTCAGTGCTCAGTACTCTGGGTGCTTGTTGCTCAGTACTCGGGGTGCTCAGGGCTGTGGTGCTGGGTGCTCAGTGGTCAGTGCTCAGGGTGCTGGGTGCTCAGTGCTCAGTACTCAGGGTGCTCGGTGCTCAGTACTCAGGGTTCTCAGTGCTCAGTACTCAGGGTGCTGGGTGCTCATTTCTCAGGGTGCTGGGTGCTCAGTACTCAGGGTGCTCAGTGCTCAGTACTCGGGGTGCTTGTTGCTCAGTACTCAGGGTGCTCAGTGCTCAGTACTCGGGGTGCTGGGTGCTCAGTGCTCAGGGTGCTCAGTTCTCAGTGCTCGGGGTGCTGGGTGCTCAGTGCTCGGGGCGCTGAGTGCTCAGTGCTCGGGGTGCTGGGTGCTCAGTACTTGGGGTGCTGGGTGCTCAGTGCTCAGGGTGCTCAGTGCTCAGTACTCAGGGCTCAGGGTGCTCAGTGCTCAGTGCTCAGGGTGCTGGGTGTTCAGTACTCAGGGTGCTGGGTGCTCAGTACTCAGGGTGCTGGGTGCTCAGTGCTCAGGGTGCTGGGTGCTCAGTACTCTGGGTGTTGGGTGCTCAGTACTCAGGGTGCTGGGTGCTCCGTGCTCGGGGTGCTGGGTGCTCAGTTCTCAGGGTGCTGGGTGCTCTGTGCTCAGGGTGCTGGGTGCTCAGTGCTCAGGGTGCTGGGTGCTCAGTACTCGGGGTGCTCCGTGCTCAGGGTGCTGGGTGCTCCGTGCTCAGGGTGCTGGGTGCTCAGTGCTCGGGGTGCTGGGTGCTGAGTGCTCAGGGTGCTGGGTGCTCAGTGCTCGGGCTGCTCGGTGCTCAGTGCTCAGGGTGCTGGGTGCTCAGTACTCAGGGTGCTGGGTGCTCAGTACTCAGGGTGCTGGGTGCTCCGTGCTCGGGGTGCTGGGTGCTCAGTTCTCAGGGTGCTGGGTGCTCTGTGCTCAGGGTGCTGGGTGCTCAGTGCTCAGGGTGCTGGGTGCTCAGTACTCGGGGTGCTCCGTGCTCAGGGTGCTGGGTGCTCAGTGCTCAGGGTGCTGGGTGCTCAGTGCTCGGGGTGCTGGGTGCTGAGTGCTCAGGGTGCTGGGTGCTCAGTGCTCGGGCTGCTCGGTGCTCAGTGCTCAGGGTGCTGGGTGCTCAGTACTCGGGGTGCTGGGTGCTCAGTACTCAGGGTGCTGGGTGCTCAGTGCTCGGGGTGCTGGGTGCTCAGTGCTCAGTACTCAGGGTGCTCGGTGCTCAGTAATCAGGGTTCTCAGTGCTCAGTACTCAGGGTGCTGGGTGCTCATTTCTCAGGGTGCTGGGTGCTCAGTACTCAGGGTGCTCAGTGCTCAGTACTCGGCGTGCTTGTTGCTCAGTACTCAGGGTGCTCTGTGCTCAGTACTCAGGGTGCTGGGTGCTCAGTACTCGGGGTGCTTGTTGCTCAGTACTCGGGGTGCTCAGGACTGTGGTGCTGGGTGTTCAGTGCTCAGTGCTCAGGGTGCTGGGTGCTCAGTGCTCATTGCTCAGGGTGCTGGTTGCTCAGTACTCAGGGTGCTGGGTGCTCAGTACTCAGGGTGCTGGGTGCTCAGTGCTCAGGGTGCTCTGTGCTCAGTTCTCAGGGTGCTGGGTGCTCAGTACTCAGGGTGCTGGGTGCTCAGTGCTCAGGGTGCTGGGTGCTCAGTCCTCAGGGTGCTCAGTACTCAGGGTTCTCGGTGCTCAGTGCTCAGTACTCACGGTGCTCAGTACTCAGGGTGCTGGTTGCTCAGTGCTCGGGGTGCTGGGTGCTCAGTACTCAGGGTGCTGGGTGCTCAGTACTCAGGGTGCTGGGTGCTCCGTGCTCGGGGTGCTGGGTGCTCAGTTCTCAGGGTGCTGGGTGCTCTGTGCTCAGGGTGCTGGGTGCTCAGTGCTCAGGGTGCTGGGTGCTCAGTACTCGGGGTGCTCCGTGCTCAGGGTGCTGGGTGCTCAGTGCTCAGGGTGCTGGGTGCTCAGTGCTCGGGGTGCTGGGTGCTGAGTGCTCAGGGTGCTGGGTGCTCAGTGCTCGGGCTGCTCGGTGCTCAGTGCTCAGGGTCCTGGGTGCTCAGTACTCAGGGTGCTGGGTGCTTAGTACTCAGGGTGCCCAGTGCTCAGTACACAGGGTGCTGGGTGCTCAGTGCTCGGGGTGCTGGGTGCTCAATGCTCAGTACTCAGGGTGCTGGGTTCTCAGTGCTCGGGGTGCTGGTTTCTCAGTACTCAGCGTGCTGGGTGCTCAGTACTCAGGGTGCTGGGTGCTCAGTGCTCAGGGTGCTGGGTGTTCAGTGCTCAGGGTGCTGGGTGCTCAGTAATCGGGGTGCTGGGTGCTCAGTACTCAGTGTGCTCAGTGCTCGGGGAGCTCGGTGCTCAGTACTCAGGGTGCTGGGTGCTCAGTTCTCAGTGCTCGGGGTCCTGGGTTCTCCGTGCTCGGGGTGCTGGGTGCTCAGTGCTCTGGGTGCTTAGTGCTCAGTACTCAGGGTGCTGGGTGCTCAGTACTCATGGTGCTGGGTGCTCATTCTCAGGGTGCTGGTTGCTCAGGGCTCGGGTTGCTGGGTGCTCAGTACTCAGGGTGCTGGGGGCTCAGTACTCAGGGTGCTGGGTGCTCAGTACTCAGCGTGCTGGGTTCTCAGTACTCAGGGTGCTGGGTGCTCATTCTCGGGGTGCTGGGTGCTCAGTGCTCGGGGTGCTGGGTGCTCAGTACTCAGGGTGCTGGGGGCTCAGTACTCAGGGTGCTGGGTGCTCAGTACTCAGGGTGATCTGTTCTCAGTACTCAGGTTGCTGGGTGCTCAGTGCTCGGAGTGCTGGGTGCTCAGTACTCGGGGTGCTGGGTGCTCAGTGCTCAGGGTGCTGGGTGCTCAGTGCTCGGGGTGCTGGGTGCTCAGGGCTGTGGTGCTGGGTGCTCAGTGCTCAGTGCTCAGGGTGCTGGGTGCTCAGTGCTCAGGGTGCTGGGTGCTCAGTACTCAGGGTGCTGGTTGCTCAGTACTCAGGGTGCTGGGTGCTCAGTACTCAGGGTGCTGGGTGCTCAGTGCTCAGGGTGCTGGGTGCTCAGTGCTCGGGGTGCTGCGTGCTCAGTGCTCAGGGAGCTGTGTGCTCAGTGCTCAGGGTGCTGGGTGCTCAGTACTCAGGGTGCTGGGTGCTCAGTGCTCGTTGTGCTCGGTGCTCAGTCCTCGGGGTGCTCCGTGCTCAGTGATCAGGGTGCTGGGTGCTCAGTACTCAGGGTGCTCGGTGCTCAGTACTCAGGGTTCTCAGTGCTCAGTACTCAGGGTGCTGGGTGCTCAGTGCTCAGGGTGCTGGGTGCTCAGTACTCAGGGTGCTCAGTGCTCAGTTCTCGGGGTGCTTGGTGCTCAGTACTCAGGGTGTTCAGTGCTCAGTACTCGGGGTGCTGGGTGCTCAGTGCTCAGGGTGCTCAGTGCTCAGTGCTCGGGGTGCTGGGTGCTCAGTGCTCAGGGCGCTGGGTGCTCAGTGCTCGGGGTGCTGGGTGCTCAGTACTCGGGGTGCTGGGTGCTCAGTGCTCAGAGTGCTCAGTGCTCAGTACTCAGTGCTCAGGGTGCTCAGTGCTCAGTGCTCAGGATGCTGGGTGCTCAGTACTCATGGTGCTGGGTGCTCATTCTCAGGGTGCTGGGTGCTCAGTGCTCGGGTTGCTGGGTGCTTAGTACTCAGGGTGCTGGGGGCTCAGTACTCAGGGTGCTGGGTGCTCAGTACTCAGGGTGCTCGGTTCTCAGTACTCAGGGTGCTGGGTGCTCATTGTCGGGGTGCTGGGAGCTCAGTACTCAGGGTGCTATGGGCTCAGTACTCAGGGTGCTGGGTGCTCAGTACTCAGGGTGCTCGGTTCTCAGTACTCAGGGTGCTGGGTGCTCATTGTCGGGGTGCTGGGTGCTCAGTACTCAGGGTGCTGGGTGCTCAGTGCTCAGGGTGCTGGGTGCTCAGTCCTCAGGGTGCTCAGTACTCAGGGTGCTCGGTGCTCAGTGCTCAGGGTGCTCGGTTCTCAGTACTCAGGGTGCTGGGTGCTCATTGTCGGGGTGCTGGGAGCTCAGTACTCAGGGTGCTGGGGGCTCAGTACTCAGGGTGCTGGGTGCTCAGTACTCAGGGTGCTCGGTTCTCAGTACTCAGGTTGCTGGTTGCTCAGTACTCAGGGTGCTGGGTGCTCAGTGCTCAGGGTGCTGGGTGCTCAGTGCTCGGGGTGCTGGGTGCTCAGGGCTGTGGTGCTGGGTGCTCAGTGCTCAGTGCTCAGGGTGCTGGGTGCTCAGTGCTCAGTGCTCAGGGTGCTGGTTGCTCAGTACTCAGGGTGCTGGGTGCTCAGTACTCAGGGTGCTGGGTGCTCAGTGCTCAGGGTGCTCTGTGCTCAGTACTCAGGGTGCTGGGTGCTCAGTGCTCGGGGTGCTGCGTGCTCAGTGCTCAGGGAGCTGGGTGCTCAGTGCTCAGGGTGCTGGGTGCTCAGTACTCAGGGTGCTGGGTGCTCAGTGCTCAGGGTGCTGGGTGCTCAGTCCTCAGGGTGCTCAGTACTCAGGGTGCTCGGTGCTCAGTGCTCAGTACTCAGGGTGCTCAGTACTCAGGGTGCTGGTTGCTCAGTGCTCGGGGTGCTGGGTGCTCAGTACTCAGGGTGCTGGGTGCTCAGTACTCGGGGTGCTGGGTGCTCAGTACTCAGGGTGCTGGGTGCTCAGTGCTCGGATGCTGGGTGCTCAGTGCTCAGGGTGCTGGGTGCTCAGTGCTCAGGGTGCTGGGTGCTCAGTCCTCCGGGTGCACAGTGCTCAGGGTGCTGTTTGCTCAGTGCTCGGGGTGCTCGGTGCTCAGTACTCAGGGGGGTGAGTGCTCAGTACTCAGGGTGCTGGGTGCTCAGTACTCAGGGTGCTTTGTGCTCAGTACTCAGGGTGCTGGGTGCTCAGGGTGCTGGGTGCTCAGTACTCAGGGTGCTGGGTGCTCAGTGCTCAGGGTGCTGGGTGCTCAGGGCTGTGGTGCTGGGTGCTCAGTGGTCAGTGCTCAGGGTGCTGGGTGCTCAGTGCTCAGTGCTCAGGGTGCTGGTTGCTCAGTACTCAGGGTGCTGGGTGCTCAGTACTCAGGGTGCTGGGTGCTCAGTGCTCAGGGTGCTCTGTGCTCAGTACTCAGGGTGCTGGGTGCTCAGTGCTCGGGGTGCTCTGTGCTCAGTACTCAGGGTGCTGGGTGCTCAGTGCTCAGTGTGCTGGGTGCTCAGTGCTCAGGGTGCTGGGTGCTCAGTACTCAGGGTGCTCAGTGCTCAGTACTCGGGGTGCTTGTTGCTCAGTACTCGGGGTGCTCAGGGCTGTGGTGCTGGGTGCTCAGTGGTCAGTGCTCAGGGTGCTGGGTGCTCAGTGCTCAGTACTCAGGGTGCTCGGTGCTCAGTACTCAGGGTTCTCAGTGCTCAGTACTCAGGGTGCTGGGTGCTCATTTCTCAGGGTGCTGGGTGCTCAGTACTCAGGGTGCTCAGTGCTCAGTACTCGGGGTGCTTGTTGCTCAGTACTCAGGGTGCTCAGTGCTCAGTACTCGGGGTGCTGGGTGCTCAGTGCTCAGGGTGCTCAGTTCTCAGTGCTCGGGGTGCTGGGTGCTCAGTGCTCGGGGCGCTGAGTGCTCAGTGCTCGGGGTGCTGGGTGCTCAGTACTTGGGGTGCTGGGTGCTCAGTGCTCAGGGTGCTCAGTGCTCAGTACTCAGTGCTCAGGGTGTTCAGTGCTCAGTGCTCAGGGTGCTGGGTGTTCAGTACTCAGGGTGCTGGGTGCTCAGTACTCAGGGTGCTGGGTGCTCAGTGCTCAGGGTGCTGGGTGCTCAGTACTCTGGGTGTTGGGTGCTCAGTACTCAGGGTGCTGGGTGCTCCGTGCTCGGGGTGCTGGGTGCTCAGTTCTCAGGGTGCTGGGTGCTCTGTGCTCAGGGTGCTGGGTGCTCAGTGCTCAGGGTGCTGGGTGCTCAGTACTCGGGGTGCTCCGTGCTCAGGGTGCTGGGTGCTCAGTGCTCAGGGTGCTGGGTGCTCAGTGCTCGGGGTGCTGGGTGCTGAGTGCTCAGGGTGCTGGGTGCTCAGTGCTCGGGCTGCTCGGTGCTCAGTGCTCAGGGTCCTGGGTGCTCAGTACTCAGGGTGCTTGTTGCTTAGTTCTCAGGGTGCTCAGTGCTCAGTACACAGGGTGCTGGGTGCTCAGTGCTCGGGGTGCTGGGTGCTCAATGCTCAGTACTCAGGGTGCTGGGTTCTCAGTGCTCAGGGTGCTGGTTGCTCAGTACTCAGCGTGCTGGGTGCTCAGTACTCAGGGTGCTGGGTGCTCAGTGCTCAGGGTGCTGGGTGTTCAGTGCTCAGGGTGCTGGGTGCTCAGTGATCGGGGTGCTGGGTGCTCAGGGTGCTGGGTGCTCAGTACCCAGGGTGCTGGGTGCTCAGTACTCAGGGTGCTGGGTGCTCAGGGTGCTGGGTGCTCAGTACTCAGGGTGCTGGGTGCTCAGTGCTCAGGGTGCTGGGTGCTCAGGGCTGTGGTGCTGGGTGCTCAGTGGTCAGTGCTCAGGGTGCTGCGTGCTCAGTGCTCAGTGCTCAGGGTGCTGGTTGCTCAGTACTCAGGGTGCTGGGTGCTCAGTACTCAGGGTGCTGGGTGCTCAGTGCTCAGGGTGCTGGGTGCTCAGTACTCAGGGTGCTGGGTGCTCAGTGCTCGGGGTGCTCTGTGCTCAGTACTCAGGGTGCTGGGTGCTCAGTGCTCAGTGTGCTGGGTGCTCAGTGCTCAGGGTGCTGGGTGCTCAGTACTCAGGGTGCTCAGTGCTCAGTACTCTGGGTGCTTGTTGCTCAGTACTCGGGGTGCTCAGGGCTGTGGTGCTGGGTGCTCAGTGGTCAGTGCTCAGGGTGCTGGGTGCTCAGTGCTCAGTACTCAGGGTGCTCGGTGCTCAGTACTCAGGGTTCTCAGTGCTCAGTACTCAGGGTGCTGGGTGCTCATTTCTCAGGGTGCTGGGTGCTCAGTACTCAGGGTGCTCAGTGCTCAGTACTCGGGGTGCTTGTTGCTCAGTACTCAGGGTGCTCAGTGCTCAGTACTCGGGGTGCTGGGTGCTCAGTGCTCAGGGTGCTCAGTTCTCAGTGCTCGGGGTGCTGGGTGCTCAGTGCTCGGGGCGCTGAGTGCTCAGTGCTCGGGGTGCTGGGTGCTCAGTACTTGGGGTGCTGGGTGCTCAGTGCTCAGGGTGCTCAGTGCTCAGTACTCAGGGCTCAGGGTGCTCAGTGCTCAGTGCTCAGGGTGCTGGGTGTTCAGTACTCAGGGTGCTGGGTGCTCAGTACTCAGGGTGCTGGGTGCTCAGTGCTCAGGGTGCTGGGTGCTCAGTACTCTGGGTGTTGGGTGCTCAGTACTCAGGGTGCTGGGTGCTCCGTGCTCGGGGTGCTGGGTGCTCAGTTCTCAGGGTGCTGGGTGCTCTGTGCTCAGGGTGCTGGGTGCTCAGTGCTCAGGGTGCTGGGTGCTCAGTACTCGGGGTGCTCCGTGCTCAGGGTGCTGGGTGCTCAGTGCTCAGGGTGCTGGGTGCTCAGTGCTCGGGGTGCTGGGTGCTGAGTGCTCAGGGTGCTGGGTGCTCAGTGCTCGGGCTGCTCGGTGCTCAGTGCTCAGGGTGCTGGGTGCTCAGTACTCAGGGTGCTGGGTGCTCAGTACTCAGGGTGCTGGGTGCTCCGTGCTCGGGGTGCTGGGTGCTCAGTTCTCAGGGTGCTGGGTGCTCTGTGCTCAGGGTGCTGGGTGCTCAGTGCTCAGGGTGCTGGGTGCTCAGTACTCGGGGTGCTCCGTGCTCAGGGTGCTGGGTGCTCAGTGCTCAGGGTGCTGGGTGCTCAGTGCTCGGGGTGCTGGGTGCTGAGTGCTCAGGGTGCTGGGTGCTCAGTGCTCGGGCTGCTCGGTGCTCAGTGCTCAGGGTGCTGGGTGCTCAGTACTCGGGGTGCTGGGTGCTCAGTACTCAGGGTGCTGGGTGCTCAGTGCTCGGGGTGCTGGGTGCTCAGTGCTCAGTACTCAGGGTGCTCGGTGCTCAGTAATCAGGGTTCTCAGTGCTCAGTACTCAGGGTGCTGGGTGCTCATTTCTCAGGGTGCTGGGTGCTCAGTACTCAGGGTGCTCAGTGCTCAGTACTCGGCGTGCTTGTTGCTCAGTACTCAGGGTGCTCTGTGCTCAGTACTCAGGGTGCTGGGTGCTCAGTACTCGGGGTGCTTGTTGCTCAGTACTCGGGGTGCTCAGGACTGTGGTGCTGGGTGTTCAGTGCTCAGTGCTCAGGGTGCTGGGTGCTCAGTGCTCAGTGCTCAGGGTGCTGGTTGCTCAGTACTCAGGGTGCTGGGTGCTCAGTACTCAGGGTGCTGGGTGCTCAGTGCTCAGGGTGCTCTGTGCTCAGTTCTCAGGGTGCTGGGTGCTCAGTACTCAGGGTGCTGGGTGCTCAGTGCTCAGGGTGCTGGGTGCTCAGTCCTCAGGGTGCTCAGTACTCAGGGTGCTCGGTGCTCAGTGCTCAGTACTCACGGTGCTCAGTACTCAGGGTGCTGGTTGCTCAGTGCTCGGGGTGCTGGGTGCTCAGTACTCAGGGTGCTGGGTGCTCAGTACTCAGGGTGCTGGGTGCTCCGTGCTCGGGGTGCTGGGTGCTCAGTTCTCAGGGTGCTGGGTGCTCTGTGCTCAGGGTGCTGGGTGCTCAGTGCTCAGGGTGCTGGGTGCTCAGTACTCGGGGTGCTCCGTGCTCAGGGTGCTGGGTGCTCAGTGCTCAGGGTGCTGGGTGCTCAGTGCTCGGGGTGCTGGGTGCTGAGTGCTCAGGGTGCTGGGTGCTCAGTGCTCGGGCTGCTCGGTGCTCAGTGCTCAGGGTCCTGGGTGCTCAGTACTCAGGGTGCTGGGTGCTTAGTACTCAGGGTGCCCAGTGCTCAGTACACAGGGTGCTGGGTGCTCAGTGCTCGGGGTGCTGGGTGCTCAATGCTCAGTACTCAGGGTGCTGGGTTCTCAGTGCTCGGGGTGCTGGTTTCTCAGTACTCAGCGTGCTGGGTGCTCAGTACTCAGGGTGCTGGGTGCTCAGTGCTCAGGGTGCTGGGTGTTCAGTGCTCAGGGTGCTGGGTGCTCAGTAATCGGGGTGCTGGGTGCTCAGTACTCAGTGTGCTCAGTGCTCGGGGAGCTCGCTGCTCAGTACTCAGGGTGCTGGGTGCTCAGTTCTCAGTGCTCGGGGTCCTGGGTTCTCCGTGCTCGGGGTGCTGGGTGCTCAGTGCTCTGGGTGCTTAGTGCTCAGTACTCAGGGTGCTGGGTGCTCAGTACTCATGGTGCTGGGTGCTCATTCTCAGGGTGCTGGTTGCTCAGGGCTCGGGTTGCTGGGTGCTCAGTACTCAGGGTGCTGGGTGCTCAGTGCTCGGGGTGCTCTGTGCTCAGTACTCAGGGTGCTGGGTGCTCAGTGCTCAGTGTGCTGGGTGCTCAGTGCTCAGGGTGCTGGGTGCTCAGTACTCAGGGTGCTCAGTGCTCAGTACTCTGGGTGCTTGTTGCTCAGTACTCGGGGTGCTCAGGGCTGTGGTGCTGGGTGCTCAGTGGTCAGTGCTCAGGGTGCTGGGTGCTCAGTGCTCAGTACTCAGGGTGCTCGGTGCTCAGTACTCAGGGTTCTCAGTGCTCAGTACTCAGGGTGCTGGGTGCTCATTTCTCAGGGTGCTGGGTGCTCAGTACTCAGGGTGCTCAGTGCTCAGTACTCGGGGTGCTTGTTGCTCAGTACTCAGGGTGCTCAGTGCTCAGTACTCGGGGTGCTGGGTGCTCAGTGCTCAGGGTGCTCAGTTCTCAGTGCTCGGGGTGCTGGGTGCTCAGTGCTCGGGGCGCTGAGTGCTCAGTGCTCGGGGTGCTGGGTGCTCAGTACTTGGGGTGCTGGGTGCTCAGTGCTCAGGGTGCTCAGTGCTCAGTACTCAGTGCTCAGGGTGCTCAGTGCTCAGTGCTCAGGGTGCTGGGTGTTCAGTACTCAGGGTGCTGGGTGCTCAGTACTCAGGGTGCTGGGTGCTCAGTGCTCAGGGTGCTGGGTGCTCAGTACTCTGGGTGTTGGGTGCTCAGTACTCAGGGTGCTGGGTGCTCCGTGCTCGGGGTGCTGGGTGCTCAGTTCTCAGGGTGCTGGGTGCTCTGTGCTCAGGGTGCTGGGTGCTCAGTGCTCAGGGTGCTGGGTGCTCAGTACTCGGGGTGCTCCGTGCTCAGGGTGCTGGGTGCTCAGTGCTCAGGGTGCTGGGTGCTCAGTGCTCGGGGTGCTGGGTGCTGAGTGCTCAGGGTGCTGGGTGCTCAGTGCTCGGGCTGCTCGGTGCTCAGTGCTCAGGGTGCTGGGTGCTCAGTACTCAGGGTGCTGGGTGCTCAGTACTCAGGGTGCTGGGTGCTCCGTGCTCGGGGTGCTGGGTGCTCAGTTCTCAGGGTGCTGGGTGCTCTGTGCTCAGGGTGCTGGGTGCTCAGTGCTCAGGGTGCTGGGTGCTCAGTACTCGGGGTGCTCCGTGCTCAGGGTGCTGGGTGCTCAGTGCTCAGGGTGCTGGGTGCTCAGTGCTCGGGGTGCTGGGTGCTGAGTGCTCAGGGTGCTGGGTGCTCAGTGCTCGGGCTGCTCGGTGCTCAGTGCTCAGGGGGCTGGGTGCTCAGTACTCGGGGTGCTGGGTGCTCAGTACTCAGGGTGCTGGGTGCTCAGTGCTCGGGGTGCTGGGTGCTCAGTGCTCAGTACTCAGGGTGCTCGGTGCTCAGTAATCAGGGTTCTCAGTGCTCAGTACTCAGGGTGCTGGGTGCTCATTTCTCAGGGTGCTGGGTGCTCAGTACTCAGGGTGCTCAGTGCTCAGTACTCGGCGTGCTTGTTGCTCAGTACTCAGGGTGCTCTGTGCTCAGTACTCAGGGTGCTGGGTGCTCAGTACTCGGGGTGCTTGTTGCTCAGTACTCGGGGTGCTCAGGACTGTGGTGCTGGGTGTTCAGTGCTCAGTGCTCAGGGTGCTGGGTGCTCAGTGCTCAGTGCTCAGGGTGCTGGTTGCTCAGTACTCAGGGTGCTGGGTGCTCAGTACTCAGGGTGCTGGGTGCTCAGTGCTCAGGGTGCTCTGTGCTCAGTTCTCAGGGTGCTGGGTGCTCAGTACTCAGGGTGCTGGGTGCTCAGTGCTCAGGGTGCTGGGTGCTCAGTCCTCAGGGTGCTCAGTACTCAGGGTGCTCGGTGCTCAGTGCTCAGTACTCACGGTGCTCAGTACTCAGGGTGCTGGTTGCTCAGTGCTCGGGGTGCTGGGTGCTCAGTACTCAGGGTGCTGGGTGCTCAGTACTCAGGGTGCTGGGTGCTCCGTGCTCGGGGTGCTGGGTGCTCAGTTCTCAGGGTGCTGGGTGCTCTGTGCTCAGGGTGCTGGGTGCTCAGTGCTCAGGGTGCTGGGTGCTCAGTACTCGGGGTGCTCCGTGCTCAGGGTGCTGGGTGCTCAGTGCTCAGGGTGCTGGGTGCTCAGTGCTCGGGGTGCTGGGTGCTGAGTGCTCAGGGTGCTGGGTGCTCAGTGCTCGGGCTGCTCGGTGCTCAGTGCTCAGGGTCCTGGGTGCTCAGTACTCAGGGTGCTGGGTGCTTAGTACTCAGGGTGCCCAGTGCTCAGTACACAGGGTGCTGGGTGCTCAGTGCTCGGGGTGCTGGGTGCTCAATGCTCAGTACTCAGGGTGCTGGGTTCTCAGTGCTCGGGGTGCTGGTTTCTCAGTACTCAGCGTGCTGGGTGCTCAGTACTCAGGGTGCTGGGTGCTCAGTGCTCAGGGTGCTGGGTGTTCAGTGCTCAGGGTGCTGGGTGCTCAGTAATCGGGGTGCTGGGTGCTCAGTACTCAGTGTGCTCAGTGCTCGGGGAGCTCGCTGCTCAGTACTCAGGGTGCTGGGTGCTCAGTTCTCAGTGCTCGGGGTCCTGGGTTCTCCGTGCTCGGGGTGCTGGGTGCTCAGTGCTCTGGGTGCTTAGTGCTCAGTACTCAGGGTGCTGGGTGCTCAGTACTCATGGTGCTGGGTGCTCATTCTCAGGGTGCTGGTTGCTCAGGGCTCGGGTTGCTGGGTGCTCAGTACTCAGGGTGCTGGGGGCTCAGTACTCAGGGTGCTGGGTGCTCAGTACTCAGCGTGCTGGGTTCTCAGTACTCAGGGTGCTGGGTGCTCATTCTCGGGGTGCTGGGTGCTCAGTGCTCGGGGTGCTGGGTGCTCAGTACTCAGGGTGCTGGGGGCTCAGTACTCAGGGTGCTGGGTGCTCAGTACTCAGGGTGATCTGTTCTCAGTACTCAGGTTGCTGGGTGCTCAGTGCTCGGAGTGCTGGGTGCTCAGTACTCGGGGTGCTGGGTGCTCAGTGCTCAGGGTGCTGGGTGCTCAGTGCTCGGGTGCTGGGTGCTCAGGGCTGTGGTGCTGGGTGCTCAGTGCTCAGTGCTCAGGGTGCTGGGTGCTCAGTGCTCAGGGTGCTGGGTGCTCAGTACTCAGGGTGCTGGTTGCTCAGTACTCAGGGTGCTGGGTGCTCAGTACTCAGGGTGCTGGGTGCTCAGTGCTCAGGGTGCTGGGTGCTCAGTGCTCGGGGTGCTGCGTGCTCAGTGCTCAGGGAGCTGTGTGCTCAGAGCTCAGGGTGCTGGGTGCTCAGTACTCAGGGTGCTGGGTGCTCAGTGCTCGTTGTGCTCGGTGCTCAGTCCTCGGGGTGCTCCGTGCTCAGTGATCAGGGTGCTGGGTGCTCAGTACTCAGGGTGCTCGGTGCTCAGTACTCAGGGTTCTCAGTGCTCAGTACTCAGGGTGCTGGGTGCTCAGTGCTCAGGGTGCTGGGTGCTCAGTACTCAGGGTGCTCAGTGCTCAGTTCTCGGGGTGCTTGGTGCTCAGTACTCAGGGTGTTCAGTGCTCAGTACTCGGGGTGCTGGGTGCTCAGTGCTCAGGGTGCTCAGTGCTCAGTGCTCGGGGTGCTGGGTGCTCAGTGCTCAGGGCGCTGGGTGCTCAGTGCTCGGGGTGCTGGGTGCTCAGTACTCGGGGTGCTGGGTGCTCAGTGCTCAGAGTGCTCAGTGCTCAGTACTCAGTGCTCAGGGTGCTCAGTGCTCAGTGCTCAGGATGCTGGGTGCTCAGTACTCATGGTGCTGGGTGCTCATTCTCAGGGTGCTGGGTGCTCAGTGCTCGGGTTGCTGGGTGCTTAGTACTCAGGGTGCTGGGGGCTCAGTACTCAGGGTGCTGGGTGCTCAGTACTCAGGGTGCTCGGTTCTCAGTACTCAGGGTGCTGGGTGCTCATTGTCGGGGTGCTGGGAGCTCAGTACTCAGGGTGTTATGGGCTCAGTACTCAGGGTGCTGGGTGCTCAGTACTCAGGGTGCTCGGTTCTCAGTACTCAGGGTGCTGGGTGCTCATTGTCGGGGTGCTGGGTGCTCAGTACTCAGGGTGCTGGGTGCTCAGTGCTCAGGGTGCTGGGTGCTCAGTCCTCAGGGTGCTCAGTACTCAGGGTGCTCGGTGCTCAGTGCTCAGGGTGCTCGGTTCTCAGTACTCAGGGTGCTGGGTGCTCATTGTCGGGGTGCTGGGAGCTCAGTACTCAGGGTGCTGGGGGCTCAGTACTCAGGGTGCTGGGTGCTCAGTACTCAGGGTGCTCGGTTCTCAGTACTCAGGTTGCTGGTTGCTCAGTACTCAGGGTGCTGGGTGCTCAGTGCTCAGGGTGCTGGGTGCTCAGTGCTCGGGGTGCTGGGTGCTCAGGGCTGTGGTGCTGGGTGCTCAGTGCTCAGTGCTCAGGGTGCTGGGTGCTCAGTGCTCAGTGCTCAGGGTGCTGGTTGCTCAGTACTCAGGGTGCTGGGTGCTCAGTACTCAGGGTGCTGGGTGCTCAGTGCTCAGGGTGCTCTGTGCTCAGTACTCAGGGTGCTGGGTGCTCAGTGCTCGGGGTGCTGCGTGCTCAGTGCTCAGGGAGCTGGGTGCTCAGTGCTCAGGGTGCTGGGTGCTCAGTACTCAGGGTGCTGGGTGCTCAGTGCTCAGGGTGCTGGGTGCTCAGTCCTCAGGGTGCTCAGTACTCAGGGTGCTCGGTGCTCAGTGCTCAGTACTCAGGGTGCTCAGTACTCAGGGTGCTGGTTGCTCAGTGCTCGGGGTGCTGGGTGCTCAGTACTCAGGGTGCTGGGTGCTCAGTACTCGGGGTGCTGGGTGCTCAGTACTCAGGGTGCTGGGTGCTCAGTGCTCGGATGCTGGGTGCTCAGTGCTCAGGGTGCTGGGTGCTCAGTGCTCAGGGTGCTGGGTGCTCAGTCCTCCGGGTGCACAGTGCTCAGGGTGCTGTTTGCTCAGTGCTCGGGGTGCTCGGTGCTCAGTACTCAGGGGGGTGAGTGCTCAGTACTCAGGGTGCTGGGTGCTCAGTACTCAGGGTGCTTTGTGCTCAGTACTCAGGGTGCTGGGTGCTCAGGGTGCTGGGTGCTCAGTACTCAGGGTGCTGGGTGCTCAGTGCTCAGGGTGCTGGGTGCTCAGGGCTGTGGTGCTGGGTGCTCAGTGGTCAGTGCTCAGGGTGCTGGGTGCTCAGTGCTCAGTGCTCAGGGTGCTGGTTGCTCAGTACTCAGGGTGCTGGGTGCTCAGTACTCAGGGTGCTGGGTGCTCAGTGCTCAGGGTGCTCTGTGCTCAGTACTCAGGGTGCTGGGTGCTCAGTGCTCGGGGTGCTCTGTGCTCAGTACTCAGGGTGCTGGGTGCTCAGTGCTCAGTGTGCTGGGTGCTCAGTGCTCAGGGTGCTGGGTGCTCAGTACTCAGGGTTCTCAGTGCTCAGTACTCGGGGTGCTTGTTGCTCAGTACTCGGGGTGCTCAGGGCTGTGGTGCTGGGTGCTCAGTGGTCAGTGCTCAGGGTGCTGGGTGCTCAGTGCTCAGTACTCAGGGTGCTCGGTGCTCAGTACTCAGGGTTCTCAGTGCTCAGTACTCAGGGTGCTGGGTGCTCATTTCTCAGGGTGCTGGGTGCTCAGTACTCAGGGTGCTCAGTGCTCAGTACTCGGGGTGCTTGTTGCTCAGTACTCAGGGTGCTCAGTGCTCAGTACTCGGGGTGCTGGGTGCTCAGTGCTCAGGGTGCTCAGTTCTCAGTGCTCGGGGTGCTGGGTGCTCAGTGCTCGGGGCGCTGAGTGCTCAGTGCTCGGGGTGCTGGGTGCTCAGTACTTGGGGTGCTGGGTGCTCAGTGCTCAGGGTGCTCAGTGCTCAGTACTCAGTGCTCAGGGTGTTCAGTGCTCAGTGCTCAGGGTGCTGGGTGTTCAGTACTCAGGGTGCTGGGTGCTCAGTACTCAGGGTGCTGGGTGCTCAGTGCTCAGGGTGCTGGGTGCTCAGTACTCTGGGTGTTGGGTGCTCAGTACTCAGGGTGCTGGGTGCTCCGTGCTCGGGGTGCTGGGTGCTCAGTTCTCAGGGTGCTGGGTGCTCTGTGCTCAGGGTGCTGGGTGCTCAGTGCTCAGGGTGCTGGGTGCTCAGTACTCGGGGTGCTCCGTGCTCAGGGTGCTGGGTGCTCAGTGCTCAGGGTGCTGGGTGCTCAGTGCTCGGGGTGCTGGGTGCTGAGTGCTCAGGGTGCTGGGTGCTCAGTGCTCGGGCTGCTCGGTGCTCAGTGCTCAGGGTCCTGGGTGCTCAGTACTCAGGGTGCTGGGTGCTTAGTACTCAGGGTGCTCAGTGCTCAGTACACAGGGTGCTGGGTGCTCAGTGCTCGGGGTGCTGGGTGCTCAATGCTCAGTACTCAGGGTGCTGGGTTCTCAGTGCTCAGGGTGCTGGTTGCTCAGTACTCAGCGTGCTGGGTGCTCAGTACTCAGGGTGCTGGGTGCTCAGTGCTCAGGGTGCTGGGTGTTCAGTGCTCAGGGTGCTGGGTGCTCAGTGATCGGGGTGCTGGGTGCTCAGTACTCAGTGTGCTCAGTGCTCGGGGAGCTCGGTGCTCAGTACTCAGGGTGCTGGGTGCTCAGTTCTCAGTGCTCGGGGTCCTGGGTGCTCCGTGCTCGGGGTGCTGGGTGCTCAGTGCTCTGGGTGCTTAGTGCTCAGTACTCAGGGTGCTGGGTGCTCAGTACTCATGGTGCTGGGTGCTCATTCTCAGGGTGCTGGGTGCTCAGTGCTCGGGTTGCTGGGTGCTCAGTACTCAGGGTGCTGGGGGCTCAGTACTCAGGGTGCTGGGTGCTCAGTAATCAGGGTGCTGGGTTCTCAGTTCTCAGGGTGCTGGGTGCTCATTCTCGGGGTGCTGGGTGCTCAGTGCTCGGGGTGCTGGGTGCTCAGTACTCAGGGTGCTGGGGGCTCAGTACTCAGGGTGCTGGGTGCTCAGTACTCAGGGTGATCTGTTCTCAGTACTCAGGTTGCTGGGTGCTCAGTGCTCGGAGTGCTGGGTGCTCAGTACTCGGGGTGCTGGGTGCTCAGTGCTCAGGGTGCTGGGTGCTCAGTGCTCGGGGTGCTGGGTGCTCAGGGCTGTGGTGCTGGGTGCTCAGTGCTCAGTGCTCAGGGTGCTGGGTGCTCAGTGCTCAGTGCTCAGGGTGCTGGTTGCTCAGTACTCAGAATGCTGGGTGCTCAGTACTCAGGGTGCTGGGTGCTCAGTGCTCAGGGTGCTCTGTGCTCAGTACTCAGGGTGCTGGGTGCTCAGTGCTCGGGGTGCTGCGTGCTCAGTGCTCAGGGAGCTGTGTGCTCAGTGCTCAGGGTGCTGGGTGCTCAGTACTAAGGGTGCTGGGTGCTCAGTGCTCGTTGTGCTCGGTGCTCAGTCCTCGGGGTGCTCCGTGCTCAGTGATCAGGGTGCTGGGTGCTCAGTACTCAGGGTGCTCGGTGCTCAGTACTCAGGGTTCTCAGTGCTCAGTACTCAGGGTGCTGGGTGCTCAGTGCTCAGGGTGCTGGGTGCTCAGTACTCAGGGTGCTCAGTGCTCAGTTCACGGGGTGCTTGGTGCTCAGTACTCAGGGTGCTCAGTGCTCAGTACTCGGGGTGCTGGGTGCTCAGTGCTCAGGGTGCTCAGTGCTCAGTGCTCGGGGTGCTGGGTGCTCAGTGCTCGGGGCGCTGGGTGCTCAGTGCTCGGGGTGCTGGGTGCTCAGTACTCGGGGTCCTGGGTGCTCAGTGCTCAGAGTGCTCAGTGCTCAGTACTCAGTGCTCAGGGTGCTCAGTGCTCAGTGCTCAGGATGCTGGGTGCTCAGTACTCATGGTGCTGGGTGCTCATTCTCAGGGTGCTGGGTGCTCAGTGCTCGGGTTGCTGGGTGCTTAGTACTCAGGGTGCTGGGGGCTCAGTACTCAGGGTGCTGGGTGCTCAGTACTCAGGGTGCTCGGTTCTCAGTACTCAGGGTGCTGGGTGCTCATTGTCGGGGTGCTGGGAGCTCAGTACTCAGGGTGCTGGGGGCTCATTACTCAGGGTGCTGGGTGCTCAGTACTCAGGGTGCTCGGTTCTCAGTACTCAGGGTGCTGGGTTCTCATTGTCGGGGTGCTGGGTGCTCAGTACTCAGGGTGCTGGGGGCTCAGTACTCAGGGTGCTGCGTGCTCAGTACTCAGGGTGATCTGTTCTCAGTACTCAGGTTGCTGGGTGCTCAGTGATCGGGGTGCTGGGTGCTCAGTACTCGGGGTGCTCAGTGCTCAGTACTCAGGGTGCTGGGTGCTCAGTACTCAGGGTGCTGGGTGCTCAGTGCTCGGGGTGCTCGGTGCTCAGTACTCGGGGTGCAGGGTGCTCAGTACTCGGGGTGCTGGGTGCTCAGTGCTCAGGGAGCTGGGTGCTCAGTGCTCAGGGTGCTGGGTGCTCAGTGCTGAGGGTGGTGCTGGGTGCTCAGTACTCAGGGTGCTGGGTGCTCAGTGCTCAGGGTGCTGGGTGCTCAGTACTAAGGGTACTGGGTGCTCAGTACTCAGGGTGCTCGGTGCTCAGTACTCAGGGTGCTGGGTGCTCAGAGCTCAGGGTGCTGGGTACTCAGTACTCAGGGTGCTGGGTGCTCAGTACTCTGGGTGTTGGGTGCTCAGTACTCAGGGTGCTGGGTGCTCCGTGCTCAGGGTGCTGGGTGCTCAGTGCACAGGGTTCTGGGTGCTCAGTGCTCAGGGTGCTGGGTGCTCAGTACTCAGGGTGCTGGGTGCTTAGTGCTCGAGGTGCTCGGTGCTCAGTACTCAAGGTGCTGGGTGCTCAGTGCTCAGGGTGCTGGGTGCTCTGTCCTCGGGTGCTCCGTGCTCATGGTGCTGGGTGCTCAGTGCTCAGGGTGCTGGGTGCTCAGTGCTCGGGGTGCTGGGTGCTCAGTACTCAGTGTGCTCAGTGCTCGGGGAGCTCGGTGCTCAGTACTCAGGGTGCTGGGTGCTCAGTTCTCAGTGCGCGGGGTCCTGGTTGCTCCGTGCTCGGGGTGCTGGGTGCTCAGTGCTCTGGGTGCTTAGTGCTCAGTACTCAGGGTGCTGGGTGCTCAGTACTCATGGTGCTGGGTGCTCATTCTCAGGGTGCTGGGTGCTCAGTGCTCGGGTTGCTGGGTGCTCAGTACTCAGGGTGCTGGGGGCTCAGTACTCAGGGTGCTGGGTGCTCAGTACTCAGGGTGCTCGGTTCTCAGTACTCAGGGTGCTGGGTGCTCATTCTCGGGGTGCTGGGTGCTCAGTACTCAGGGTGCTGGGGGCTCAGTACTCAGGGTGCTGGGTGCTCAGTACTCAGGGTGATCTGTTCTCAGTACTCAGGTTGCTGGGTGCTCAGTGCTCATGGTGCTGGGTGCTCAGTACTCAGGTTGCTGGTTGCTCAGTACTCAGTGTGCTGGGTGCTCAGTGCTCAGGGTGCTGGGTGCTCAGTGCTCGGGGTGCTGGGTGCTCAGGGCTGTGGTGCTGGGTGCTCAGTGCTCAGTGCTCAGGGTGCTGGGTGCTCAGTGCTCAGTGCTCAGGGTGCTGGTTGCTCAGTACTCAGGGTGCTGGGTGCTCAGTACTCAGGGTGCTGGGTGCTCAGTGCTCAGAGTGCTCTGTGCTCAGTACTCAGGGTGCTGGGTGCTCAGTGCTCGGGGTGCTGGGTGCTCAGTGCTCAGGGTGCTGGGTGCTCAGTACTCAGGGTGCTGGGTGCTCAGTACTCAGGGTGCTTGGTGCTCAGTACTCAGGGTGCTCAGTGCTCAGTACTCGGTGTGCTGGGTGCTCAGTGCTCAGGGTGCTCAGTGCTCAGTGCTCGGGGTGCTGGGTGCTCAGTGCTCGGGGTGCTGGGTGCTCAGTACTCGGGGTGCTGGGTGCTCAGTGCTTAGGGTGCTCAGTGCTCAGTACTCAGTGCTCAGGGTGCTCAGTGCTCAGTGCTCAGGGTGCTGGGTGTTCAGTACTCAGGGTGCTGGGTGCTCAGTACTCAGGGTGCTGGGTGCTCAGTACTCAGGGTGCTGGGTGCTCAGTGCTCGGGGTGCACGGTGCTCAGTACTCGGGGTGCAGGGTGCTCAGTACTCGGGGTGCTGGGTGCTCAGTGCTCAGGGAGCTGGGTGCTCAGTGCTCGGGGTGCTGGGTGCTCAGTGCTGAGGGTGTTGCTGGGTGCTCAGTACTAAGGGTGCTGGGTGCTCATTGCTCAGGGTGCTGGGTGCTCAGTACTAAGGGTGCTGGGTGCTCAGTACTCAGGGTGCTCGGTGCTCAGTACTCAGGGTGCTGGGTGCTCAGAGCTCAGGGTGCTGGGTACTCAGTTCTCAGGGTGCTGGGTGCTCAGTACTCTGGGTTTTGGGTGCTCAGTACTCAGGGTGCTGGGTGCTCCGTGCTCAGGGTGCTGGGTGCTCAGTGCTCAGGGTTCTGGGTGCTCAGTGCTCAGGGTGCTGGGTGCTCAGTACTCAGGGTGCTGGGTGCTTAGTGCTCGAGTTGCTCGGTGCTCAGTACTCAAGGTGCTGGGTGCTCAGTGCTCAGGGTGCTGGGTGCTCAGTCCTCGGGGTGCTCCGTGCTCATGGTGCTGGGTGCTCAGTGCTCAGGGTGCTGGGTGCTCAGTGCTCGGGGTGCTGGCTGCTCAGTACTCAGTGTGCTCAGTGCTCGGGGAGCTCGGTGCTCAGTACTCAGGGTGCTGGGTGCTCAGTTCTCAGTGCTTGGGGTCCTGGTTGCTCCGTGCTCGGGGTGCTGGGTGCTCAGTGCTCTGGGTGCTTAGTGCTCAGTACTCAGGGTGCTGGGTGCTCAGTACTCATGGTGCTGGGTGCTCATTCTCAGGGTGCTGGGTGCTCAGTGCTCGGGTTGCTGGGTGCTCAGTACTCAGGGTGCTGGGGGCTCAGTACTCAGGGTGCTGGGAGCTCATTATCGGGGTGCTGGGTGCTCAGTGCTCGGGGTGCTGGGTGCTCAGTACTCTGGGTGCTGGGGGCTCAGTACTCAGGGTGCTGGGTGCTCAGTACTCAGGGTGATCTGTTCTCAGTACTCAGGTTGCTGGGTGCTCATTGCTCAGGGTGCTGGGTGCTCAGTACTCGGGGTGCTCAGGGCTCAGTACTCAGGGTGCTGGGTGCTCAGTACTCAGGGTGCTGGGTGCTCAGTGCTCGGGGTGCTCGGTGCTCAGTACTCGGGGTGCAGGGTGCTCAGTACTCGGGGTGCTGGGTGCTCAGTGTTCAGGGAGCTGGGTGCTCAGTGCTCGGGGTGCTGGGTGTTCAGTGCTGAGGGTGGTGCTGGGTGCTCAGTACTCAGGGTGCTGGGTGCTCAGTACTCAGGGTGCTGGGTGCTCAGTGCTCAGAGTGCTCTGTGCTCAGTACTCAGGGTGCTGGGTGCTCAGTGCTCGGGGTGCTGGGTGCTCAGTGCTCAGGGTGCTGGGTGCTCAGTACTCAGGGTGCTGGGTGCTCAGTACTCAGGGTGCTTGGTGCTCAGTACTCAGGGTGCTCAGTGCTCAGTACTCGGGGTGCTGGGTGCTCAGTGCTCAGGGTGCTCAGTGCTCAGTGCTCGGGGTGCTGGGTGCTCAGTGCTCGGTGTGCTGGGTGCTCAGTCCTCGGGGTGCTGGGTGCTCAGTACTCAGTGCTCAGGGTGCTCAGTGCTCAGTTCTCAGGGTGCTGGGTGTTCAGTACTCAGGGTGCTGGGTGCTCAGTACTCAGGGTGCTGGGTGCTCAGTGCTCGGGGTGCTCGGTGCTCAGTACTCGGGGTGCAGGGTGCTCAGTATTCTTGGTGCTGGGTGCTCAGTGCTCAGGGAGCTGGGTGCTCAGTGCTCGGGGTGCTGGGTGCTCAGTGCTGAGGGTGGTGCTGGGTGCTCAGTACTCAGGGTGCTGGGTGCTCAGTGCTCAGGGTGCTGGGTGCTCAGTACTAAGGGTGCTGGGTGCTCAGTACTCAGGGTGCTCAGTGCTCAGTACTCGGGGTGCTGGGTGCTCCGTGCTCAGGGTGCTGGGTGCTCAGTGCTCAGGGTTCTGGGTGCTCAGTGCTCAGGGTGCTGGGTGCTCAGTACTCAGGGTGCTGGGTGCTTAGTGCTCGAGGTGCTCGGTGCTCAGTACTCAAGGTGCTGGGTGCTCAGTGCTCAGGGTGCTGGGTGCTCAGTACTCGGGGTGCTCCGTGCTCATGGTGCTGGGTGCTCAGTTCTCAGGGTGCTGGGTGCTCAGTGCTCGGGGTGCTGGGTGCTCAGTACTCAGTGTGCTCAGTGCTCGGGGAGCTCGGTGCTCAGTACTCAGGGTGCTGGGTGCTCAGTTCTCAGTGCTTGGGGTCCTGGTTGCTCCGTGCTCGGGGTGCTGGGTGCTAAGTGCTCTGGGTGATTAGTGCTCAGTACTCAGGGTGCTGGGTGCTCAGTACTCATGGTGCTGGGTGCTCATTCTCAGGGTGCTGGGTGCTCAGTGCTCAGGTTGCTGGGTGCTCAGTACTCAGGGTGCTGGGGGCTCAGTACTCAGGGTTCTGGGTGCTCAGTACTCAGGGTGCTCGGTTCTCAGTACTCAGGGTGCTGGGTGCACATTCTCGGGGTGCTGGGTGCTCAGTGCTCGGGGTGCTGGGTGCTCAGTACTCAGGGTGCTGGGGGCTCAGTACTCAGGGTGCTGGGTGCTCAGTACTCAGGGTGATCTGTTCTCAGTACTCAGGTTGCTGGGTGCTCAGTGCTCGGGGTGCTGGGTGCTCAGTACTCGGGGTGCTCAGTGCTCAGTACTCAGGGTGCTGGGTGCTCAGTACTCAGGGTGCTGGGTGCTCAGTGCTCGGGGTGCTCGGTGCTCAGTACTCGGGGTGCAGGGTGTTCGGTACTCGGGGTGCTGGGTGCTCAGTGTTCAGGGAGCTGGGTGCTCAGTGCTCGGGGTGCTGGGTGCTCAGTGCTGAGGGTGGTGCTGGGTGCTCAGTACTCAGGGTGCTGCGTGCTCAGTGCTCAGGGTGCTGGGTGCTCAGTACTAAGGGTGCTGGGTGCTTAGTACTCAGGGTGCTCGGTGCTCAGTACTCAGGGTGCTGGGTGCTCAGTACTCATGGTGCTGGGGGCTCATTCTCAGGGTGCTGGGTGCTCAGTGCTCGGGTTGCTGGGTGCTTAGTTCTCAGGGTGCTGGGGGCTCAGTACTCAGGGTGCTGGGTGCTCAGTACTCAGGGTGCTCGGTTCTCAGTACTCAGGGTGCTGGGTGCTCATTGTCGGGGTGCTGGGAGCTCAGTACTCAGGGTGCTGGGGGCTCAGTACTCAGGGTGCTGGGTGCTCAGTACTCAGGGTGCTCGGTTCTCAGTACTCAGGGTGCTGGGTGCTCATTGTCGGGTTGCTGGGTGCTCAGTACTCAGGGTGCTGGGGGCTCAGTACTCAGGGTGCTGGGTGCTCAGTACTCAGGGTGATCTGTTCTCAGTACTCAGGTTGCTGGGTGCTCAGTGCTCGGGGTGCTGGGTGCTCAGTACTCGGGGTACTCAGTGCTCAGTACTCAGGGTGCTGGGTGCTCAGTACTCAGGGTGCTGGGTGCTCAGTGCTCGGGGTGCTCGGTGCTCATTACTCGGGGTGCAGGGTGCTCAGTACTCGGGGTGCTGGGTGCTCAGTACTCAGGGTGCTGGGTGCTCAGTACTCAGGGTGCTGGGTGCTCAGTGCTCGGGGTGCTCGGTGCTCAGTACTCGGGGTGCAGGGTGCTCAGTATTCGGGGTGCTGGGTGCTCAGTGCTCAGGGAGCTGGGTGCTCAGTGCTCGGGGTGCTGGGTGCTCAGTGCTGAGGGTGGTGCTGGGTGCTCAGTACTCAGGGTGCTGGGTGCTCAGTGCTCAGGGTGCTGGGTGCTCAGTACTAAGGGTGCTGGGTGCTCAGTACTCAGGGTGCTCTGTGCTCAGTACTCAGGGTGCTGGGTGCTCAGAGCTCAGGGTGCTGGGTACTCAGTTCTCAGGGTGCTGGGTGCTCAGTACTCTGGGTGTTGGGTGATCAGTACTTAGGGTGCTGGGTGCTCCGTGCTCAGGGTGCTGGGTGCTCATTGCTCAGGGTTCTGGGTGCTCAGTGCTCAGGTTGCTGGGTGCTCAGTACTCAGGGTGCTGGGTGCTTAGTGCTCGAGGTGCTCGGTGCTCAGTACTCAAGGTGCTGGGTGCTCAGTGCTCAGGGTGCTGGGTGCTCAGTACTCGGGGTGCTCCGTGCTCATGGTGCTGGGTGCTCAGTGCTCAGGGTGCTGGGTGCTCAGTGCTCGGGGTGCTGGGTGCTCAGTACTCAGTGTGCTCAGTGCTCGGGAAGCTCGGTGCTCAGTACTCAGGGTGCTGGGTGCTCAGTTCTCAGTGCTTGGGGTCCTGGTTGCTCCGTGCTCGGGGTGCTGGGTGCTCAGTGCTCTGGGTGCTTAGTGCTCAGTACTCAGGGTGCTGGGTGCTCAGTACTCATGGTGCTGGGTGCTCATTCTCAGGGTGCTGGGTGCTCAGTGCTCGGGTTGCTGGGTGCTCAGTACTCAGGGTGCTGGGGGCTCAGTACTCAGGGTGCTGGGTGCTCAGTATTCAGGGTGCTCGGTTCTCAGTACTCAGGGTGCTGGGTGCTCATTCTTGGGGTGCTGGGTGCTCAGTGCTCGGGGTGCTGGGTGCTCAGTACTCAGGGTGCTGGGGGCTCAGTACTCAGGGTGCTGGGTGCTCAGTACTCAGGGTGATCTGTTCTCAGTACTCAGGTTGCTGGGTGCTCAGTGCTCGGGGTGCTGGGTGCTCAGTACTCGGGGTGCTCAGTGCTCAGTACTCAGGGTGCTGGGTGCTCAGTACTCAGGGTGCTGGGTGCTCAGTTCTCGGGGTGCTCGGTGCTCAGTACTCGGGGTGAAGGGTGCTCAGTACTCGGGGTGCTGGGTGCTCAGTGTTCAGGGAGCTGGGTGCTCAGTGCTAGGGGTGCTGGGTGCTCAGTGCTGAGGGTGGTGCTGGGTGCTCAGTACTCAGGGTGCTGGGTGCTCAGTGCTCAGGGTGCTGGGTGCTCAGTACTAAGGGTGCTGGGTGCTCAGTACTCAGGGTGCTCGGTGCTCAGTACTCAGGGTGCTGGGTGCTCAGTACTCATGGTGCTGGGTGCTCATTCTCAGGGTGCTGGGTGCTCAGTGCTCGGGTTGCTGGGTGCTTAGTACTCAGGGTGCTGGGGGCTCAGTACTCAGGGTGCTGGGTGCTCAGTACTCAGGGTGCTCGGTTCTCAGTACTCAGTGTGCTGGGTGCTCATTGTCGGGGTGCTGGGAGCTCAGTACTCAGGGTGCTGGGGGCTCAGTACTCAGGGTGCTGGGTGCTCAGTACTCAGGGTGCTCGGTTCTCAGTACTCAGGGTGCTGGGTGCTCATTGTCGGGGTGCTGGGTGCTCAGTACTCAGGGTGCTGGGGGCTCAGTACTCAGGGTGCTGCGTGCTCAGTACTCAGGGTGATCTGTTCTCAGTACTCAGGTTGCTGGGTGCTCAGTGCTCGGGGTGCTGGGTGCTCAGTACTCGGGGTGCTCAGTGCTCAGTACTCAGGGTGCTGGGTGCTCAGTACTCAGGGTGCTGGGTGCTCAGTGCTCGGGGTGCTCGGTGCTCAGTACTCGGGGTGCAGGGTGCTCAGTACTCGGGGTGCTGGGTGCTCAGTGCTCAGGGAGCTGGGTGCTCAGTGCTCAGGGTGCTGGGTGCTCAGTGCTGAGGGTGGTGCTGGGTGCTCAGTACTCAGGGTGCTGGGTGCTCAGTGCTCAGGGTGCTGGGTGCTCAGTACTAAGGGTGCTGGGTGCTCAGTACTCAGGGTGCTCGGTGCTCAGTACTCAGGTTGCTGGGTGCTCAGAGCTCAGGGTGCTGGGTACTCAGTACTCAGGGTGCTGGGTGCTCAGTACTCTGGGTGTTGGGTGCTCAGTACTCAGGGTTCTGGGTGCTCCGTGCTCAGGGTGCTGGGTGCTCAGTGCACAGGGTTCTGGGTGCTCAGTGCTCAGGGTGCTGGGTGCTCAGTACTCAGGGTGCTGCGTGCTTAGTGCTCGAGGTGCTCGGTGCTCAGTACTCAAGGTGCTGGGTGCTCAGTGCTCAGGGTGCTGGGTGCTCAGTCCTCGGGGTGCTCCGTGCTCATGGTGCTGGGTGCTCAGTGCTCAGGGTGCTGGGTGCTCAGTGCTCGGGGTGCTGGGTGCTCAGTACTCAGTGTGCTCAGTGCTCGGGGAGCTCGGTGCTCAGTACTCAGGGTGCTGGGTGCTCAGTTCTCAGTGCTGGGGGTCCTGGTTGCTCCGTGCTCGGGGTGCTGGGTGCTCAGTGCTCTGGGTGCTTAGTGCTCAGTACTCAGGGTGCTGGGTGCTCAGTACTCATGGTGCTGGGTGCTCATTCTCAGGGTGCTGGGTGCTCAGTGCTCGGGTTGCTGGGTGCTCAGTACTCAGGGTGCTGGGGGCTCAGTACTCAGGGTGCTGGGTGCTCATTCTCGGGGTGCTGGGTGCTCAGTGCTCGGGGTGCTGGGTGCTCAGTACTCAGGGTGCTGGTGGCTCAGTACTCAGGGTGCTGGGTGCTCAGTACTCAGGGTGATCTGTTCTCAGTACTCAGGTTGCTGGGTGCTCAGTGCTCATGGTGCTGGGTGCTCAGTACTCAGGTTGCTGGTTGCTCAGTTCTCAGGGTGCTGGGTGCTCAGTGCTCAGGGTGCTGGGTGCTCAGTGCTCGGGGTGCTGGGTGCTCAGGGCTGTGGTGCTGGGTGCTCAGTGCTCAGTGCTCAGGGTGCTGGGTGCTCAGTGCTCAGTGCTCAGGGTGCTGGTTTCTCAGTACTCAGGGTGCTGGGTGCTCAGTACTCAGGGTGCTGGGTGCTCAGTGCTCAGAGTGCTCTGTGCTCAGTACTCAGGGTGCTGGGTGCTCAGTGCTCGGGGTGCTGGGTGCTCAGTGCTCAGGGTGCTGGGTGCTCAGTACTCAGGGTGCTGGGTGCTCAGTACTCAGGGTGCTTGGTGCTCAGTACTCAGGGTGCTCAGTGCTCAGTACTCGGGGTGCTGGGTGCTCAGTGCTCAGGGTGCTCAGTGCTCGGGGTGCTGGGTGCTCAGTGCTCGGGGTGCTGGGTGCTCAGTACTCGGGGTGCTGGGTGCTCAGTGCTTAGGGTGCTCAGTGCTCAGTACTCAGTGCTCAGGGTGCTCAGTGCTCAGTGCTCAGGGTGCTGGGTGTTCAGTACTCAGGGTGCTGGGTGCTCAGTACTCAGGGTGCTGGGTGCTCAGTACTCATGGTGCTGGGTGCTCAGTGCTCGGGGTGCTCGGTGCTCAGTACTCGGGGTGCAGGGTGCTCAGTACTCGGGGTGCTGGGTGCTCAGTGCTCAGGGTGCTGGGGGCTCAGTACTCAGGGTGCTGGGTGCTCAGTACTCAGGGTGCTCGGTTCTCAGTACTCAGGGTGCTGGGTGCTCATTGTCGGGGTGCTGGGTGCTCAGTACTCAGGGTGCTGGGGGCTCAGTACTCAGGGTGCTGCGTGCTCAGTACTCAGGGTGATCTGTTCTCAGTACTCAGGTTGCTGGGTGCTCAGTGCTCGGGGTGCTGGGTGCTCAGTACTCGGGGTGCTCAGTGCTCAGTACTCAGGGTGCTGGGTGCTCAGTACTCAGGGTGCTGGGTGCTCAGTGCTCGGGGTGCTCGGTGCTCAGTACTCGGGGTGCAGGGTGCTCAGTACTCGGGGTGCTGGGTGCTCAGTGCTCAGGGAGCTGGGTGCTCAGTGCTCAGGGTGCTGGGTGCTCAGTGCTGAGGGTGGTGCTGGGTGCTCAGTACTCAGGGTGCTGGGTGCTCAGTGCTCAGGGTGCTGGGTGCTCAGTACTAAGGGTGCTGGGTGCTCAGTACTCAGGGTGCTCGGTGCTCAGTACTCAGGGTGCTGGGTGCTCAGAGCTCAGGGTGCTGGGTACTCAGTACTCAGGGTGCTGGGTGCTCAGTACTCTGGGTGTTGGGTGCTCAGTACTCAGGGTTCTGGGTGCTCCGTGCTCAGGGTGCTGGGTGCTCAGTGCACAGGGTTCTGGGTGCTCAGTGCTCAGGGTGCTGGGTGCTCAGTACTCAGGGTGCTGCGTGCTTAGTGCTCGAGGTGCTCGGTGCTCAGTACTCAAGGTGCTGGGTGCTCAGTGCTCAGGGTGCTGGGTGCTCAGTCCTCGGGGTGCTCCGTGCTCATGGTGCTGGGTGCTCAGTGCTCAGGGTGCTGGGTGCTCAGTGCTCGGGGTGCTGGGTGCTCAGTACTCAGTGTGCTCAGTGCTCGGGGAGCTCGGTGCTCAGTACTCAGGGTGCTGGGTGCTCAGTTCTCAGTGCTGGGGGTCCTGGTTGCTCCGTGCTCGGGGTGCTGGGTGCTCAGTGCTCTGGGTGCTTAGTGCTCAGTACTCAGGGTGCTGGGTGCTCAGTACTCATGGTGCTGGGTGCTCATTCTCAGGGTGCTGGGTGCTCAGTGCTCGGGTTGCTGGGTGCTCAGTACTCAGGGTGCTGGGGGCTCAGTACTCAGGGTGCTGGGTGCTCATTCTCGGGGTGCTGGGTGCTCAGTGCTCGGGGTGCTGGGTGCTCAGTACTCAGGGTGCTGGTGGCTCAGTACTCAGGGTGCTGGGTGCTCAGTACTCAGGGTGATCTGTTCTCAGTACTCAGGTTGCTGGGTGCTCAGTGCTCATGGTGCTGGGTGCTCAGTACTCAGGTTGCTGGTTGCTCAGTTCTCAGGGTGCTGGGTGCTCAGTGCTCAGGGTGCTGGGTGCTCAGTGCTCGGGGTGCTGGGTGCTCAGGGCTGTGGTGCTGGGTGCTCAGTGCTCAGTGCTCAGGGTGCTGGGTGCTCAGTGCTCAGTGCTCAGGGTGCTGGTTTCTCAGTACTCAGGGTGCTGGGTGCTCAGTACTCAGGGTGCTGGGTGCTCAGTGCTCAGAGTGCTCTGTGCTCAGTACTCAGGGTGCTGGGTGCTCAGTGCTCGGGGTGCTGGGTGCTCAGTGCTCAGGGTGCTGGGTGCTCAGTACTCAGGGTGCTGGGTGCTCAGTACTCAGGGTGCTTGGTGCTCAGTACTCAGGGTGCTCAGTGCTCAGTACTCGGGGTGCTGGGTGCTCAGTGCTCAGGGTGCTCAGTGCTCGGGGTGCTGGGTGCTCAGTGCTCGGGGTGCTGGGTGCTCAGTACTCGGGGTGCTGGGTGCTCAGTGCTTAGGGTGCTCAGTGCTCAGTACTCAGTGCTCAGGGTGCTCAGTGCTCAGTGCTCAGGGTGCTGGGTGTTCAGTACTCAGGGTGCTGGGTGCTCAGTACTCAGGGTGCTGGGTGCTCAGTACTCATGGTGCTGGGTGCTCAGTGCTCGGGGTGCTCGGTGCTCAGTACTCGGGGTGCAGGGTGCTCAGTACTCGGGGTGCTGGGTGCTCAGTGCTCAGGGAGCTGGGTGCTCAGTGCTCGGGGTGCTGGGTGCTCAGTGCTGAGGGTGTTGCTGGGTGCTCAGTACTCAGGGTGCTGGGTGCTCATTGCTCAGGGTGCTGGGTGCTCAGTACTAAGGGTGCTGGGTGCTCAGTACTCAGGGTGCTCGGTGCTCAGTACTCAGGGTGCTGGGTGCTCAAAGCTCAGGGTGCTGGGTACTCAGTTCTCAGGGTGCTGGGTGCTCAGTACTCTGGGTGTTGGGTGCTCAGTACTCAGGGTGCTGGGTGCTCCGTGCTCAGGGTGCTGGGTGCTCAGTGCTCAGGGTTTCTGGGTGCTCAGTGCACATTGTGCTGGGTGCTCAGTACTCAGGGTGCTGGGTGCTTAGTGCTCGAGGTGCTCGGTGCTCAGTACTCAAGGTGCTGGGTGCTCAGTGCTCAGGGTGATGGGTGCTCAGTCCTCGGGGTGCTCCGTGCTCATGGTGCTGGGTGCTCAGTGCTCAGGGTGCTGGGTGCTCAGTGCTCGGGGTGCTGGGTGCTCAGTACTCAGTGTGCTCAGTGCTCGGGGAGCTCGGTGCTCAGTACTCAGGGTGCTGGGTGCTCAGTTCTCAGTGCTTGGGGTCATGGTTGCTCCGTGCTCGGGGTGCTGGGTGCTCAGTGCTCTGGGTGCTTAGTGCTCAGTACTCAGGGTGCTGGGTGCTCAGTACTCATGGTGCTGGGTGCTCATTCTCAGGGTGCTGGGTGCTCAGTGCTCGGGTTGCTGGGTGCTCAGTACTCAGGGTGCTGGGGGCTCAGAACTCAGGGTGCTGGGTGCTCATTCTCGGGGTGCTGGGTGCTCAGTGCTCGGGGTGCTGGGTGCTCAGTACTCAGGGTGCTGGGGGCTCAGTACTCAGGGTGCTGGGTGCTCAGTACTCATGGTGCTGGGTGCTCATTCTCAGGGTGCTGGGTGCTCAGTGCTCGGGTTGCTGGGTGCTCAGTACTAAGGGTGCTGGGGGCTCAGTACTCAGGGTGCTGGGTGCTCAGTACTCAAGGTGCTCGGTTCTCAGTACTCAGGGTGCTGGGTGCTCATTCTCGGGGTGCTGGGTGCTCAGTGCTCGGGGTGCTGGGTGCTCAGTACTCAGGGTGCTGGTGGCTCAGTACTCAGGGTGCTGGGTGCTCAGTACTCAGGGTGATCTGTTCTCAGTACTCAGGTTGCTGGGTGCTCAGTGCTCATGGTGCTGGGTGCTCAGTACTCAGGTTGCTGGTTGCTCAGTACTCAGGGTGCTGGGTGCTCAGTGCTCAGGGTGCTGGGTGCTCAGTGCTCGGGGTGCTGGGTGCTCAGGGCTGTGGTGCTGGGTGCTCAGTGCTCAGTGCTCAGGGTGCTGGGTGCTCAGTGCTCAGTGCTCAGGGTGCTGGTTGCTCAGTACTCAGGGTGCTGGGTGCTCAGTACTCAGGGTGCTGGGTGCTCAGTGCTCAGAGTGCTCTGTGCTCAGTACTCAGGGTGCTGGGTGCTCAGTGCTCGGGGTGCTGGGTGCTCAGTGCTCAGGGTGCTGGGTGCTCAGTACTCAGGGTGCTGGGTGCTCAGTACTCAGGGTGCTTGGTGCTCAGTACTCAGGGTGCTCAGTGCTCAGTACTCGGGGTGCTGGGTGCTCAGTGCTCAGGGTGCTCAGTGCTCAGTGCTCGGGGTGCTGGGTGCTCAGTGCTCGGGGTGCTGGGTGCTCAGTACTCGGGGTGCTGAGTGCTCAGTGCTTAGGGTGCTCAGTGCTCAGTACTCAGTGCTCAGGGTGCTCAGTGCTCAGTGCTCAGGGTGCTGGGTGTTCAGTACTCAGGGTGCTGGGTGCTCAGTACTCAGGGTGCTGGGTGCTCAGTACTCATGGTGCTGGGTGCTCAGTGCTCGGGGTGCTCGGTGCTCAGTACTCGGGGTGCAGGGTGCTCAGTACTCGGGGTGCTGGGTGCTCAGTGCTCAGGGAGCTGGGTGCTCAGTGCTCGGGGTGCTGGGTGCTCAGTGCTGAGGGTGTTGCTGGGTGCTCAGTACTCAGGGTGCTGGGTGCTCATTGCTCAGGGTGCTGGGTGCTCAGTACTAAGGGTGCTGGGCGCTCAGTACTCAGGGTGCTCGGTGCTCAGTACTCAGGGTGCTGGGTGCTCAGAGCTCAGGGTGCTGGGTACTCAGTTCTCAGGGTGCTGGGTGCTCAGTACTCTGGGTGTTGGGTGCTCAGTAATCAGGGTGCTGGGTGCTCCGTGCTCAGGGTGCTGGGTGCTCAGTGCTCAGGGTTTCTGGGTGCTCAGTGCTCATTGTGCTGGGTGCTCAGTACTCAGGGTGCTGGGTGCTTAGTGCTCGAGGTGCTCGGTGCTCAGTACTCAAGGTGCTGGGTGCTCAGTGCTCAGGGTGATGGGTGCTCAGTGCTCAGGGTGCTGGGTGCTCAGTGCTCGGGGTGCTGGGTGCTCAGTACTCAGTGTGCTCAGTGCTCGGGGAGCTCGGTGCTGAGTACTCAGGGTGCTGGGTGCTCAGTTCTCAGTGCTTGGGGTCATGGTTGCTCCGTGCTCGGGGTGCTGGGTGCTCAGTGCTCTGGGTGCTTAGTGCTCAGTACTCAGGGTGCTGGGTGCTCAGTACTCATGGTGCTGGGTGCTCATTCTCAGGGTGCTGGGTGCTCAGTGCTCAGGTTGCTGGGTGCTCAGTACTCAGGGTGCTGGGGGCTCAGAACTCAGGGTGCTGGGTGCTCATTCTCGGGGTGCTGGGTGCTCAGTGCTCGGGTGCTGGGTGCTCAGTACTCAGGGTGCTGGGGGCTCAGTACTCAGGGTGCTGGGTGCTCAGTACTCATGGTGTTGGGTGCTCATTCTCAGGGTGCTGGTTGCTCAGTACTCAGGGTGCTGGGGGCTCAGTACTCAGGGTGCTGGGTGCTCAGTACTCAAGGTGCTCGGTTCTCAGTACTCAGGGTGCTGGGTGCTCATTCTCGGGGTGCTGGGTGCTCAGTGCTCGGGGTGCTGGGTGCTCAGTACTCAGGGTGCTGGTGGCTCAGTACTCAGGGTGCTGGGTGCTCAGTACTCAGGGTGATCTGTTCTCAGTACTCAGGTTGCTGGGTGCTCAGTGCTCATGGTGCTGGGTGCTCAGTACTCAGGTTGCTGGTTGCTCAGTACTCAGGGTGCTGGGTGCTCAGTGCTCAGGGTGCTGGGTGCTCAGTGCTCGGGGTGCTGGGTGCTCAGGGCTGTGGTGCTGGGTGCTCAGTGCTCAGTGCTCAGGGTGCTGGGTGCTCAGTGCTCAGTGCTCAGGGTGCTGGTTGCTCAGTACTCAGGGTGCTGGGTGCTCAGTACTCAGGGTGCTGGGTGCTCAGTGCTCAGAGTGCTCTGTGCTAAGTACTCAGGGTGCTGGGTGCTCAGTGCTCGGGGTGCTGGGTGCTCAGTGCTCAGGGTGCTGGGTGCTCAGTACTCAGGGTGCTGGGTGCTCAGTACTCAGGGTGCTTGGTGCTCATTACTCAGGGTGCTCAGTGCTCAGTACTCGGGGTGCTGGGTGCTCAGTGCTCAGGGTGCTCAGTGCTCAGTGCTCGGGGTGCTGGGTGCTCAGTGCTCGGGGTGGTGGGTGCTCAGTACTCGGGGTGCTGGGTGCTCAGTGCTTAGGGTGCTCAGTGCTCAGTACTCAGTGCTCAGGGTGCTCAGTGCTCAGTGCTCAGGGTGCTGGGTGTTCAGTACTCAGGGTGCTGGGTGCTCAGTACTCAGGGTGCTGGGTGCTCAGTACTCATGGTGCTGGGTGCTCAGTGCTCGGGGTGCTCGGTGCTCAGTACTCGGGGTGCAGGGTGCTCAGTACTCGGGGTGCTGGGTGCTCAGTGCTCAGGGAGCTGGGTGCTCAGTGCTAGGGGTGCTGGGTGCTCAGTGCTGAGGGTGTTGCTGGGTGCTCAGTACTCAGGGTGCTGGGTGCTCATTGCTCAGGGTGCTGGGTGCTCAGTACTAAGGGTGCTGGGTGCTCAGTACTCAGGGTGCTCGGTGCTCAGTACTCAGAGTGCTGGGTGCTCAGAGCTCAGGGTGCTGGGTACTCAGTTCTCAGGGTGCTGGGTGCTCAGTACTCTGGGTGTTGGGTGCTCAGTACTCAGGGTGCTGGGTGCTCCGTGCTCAGGGTGCTGGGTGCTCAGTGCTCAGGGTTTCTGGGTGCTCAGTGCTCATTGTGCTGGGTGCTCAGTACTCAGGGTGCTGGGTGCTTAGTGCTCGAGGTGCTCGGTGCTCAGTACTCAAGGTGCTGGGTGCTCAGTGCTCAGGGTGATGGGTGCTCAGTCCTCGGGGTGCTCCGTGCTCATGGTGCTGGGTGCTCAGTGCTCAGGGTGCTGGGTGCTCAGTGCTCGGGGTGCTGGGTGCTCAGTACTCAGTGTGCTCAGTGCTCGGGGAGCTCGGTGCTCAGTACTCAGGGTGCTGGGTGCTCAGTTCTCAGTGCTTGGGGTCATGGTTGCTCCGTGCTCGGGGTGCTGGGTGCTCAGTGCTCTGCGTGCTTAGTGCTCAGTACTCAGGGTGCTGGGTGCTCAGTACTCATGGTGCTGGGTGCTCATTCTCAGGGTGCTGGGTGCTCAGTGCTCGGGTTGCTGGGTGCTCAGTACTCAGGGTACTGGGGGCTCAGAACTCAGGGTGCTGGGTGCTCATTCTCGGGGTGCTGGGTGCTCAGTGCTCGGGGTGCTGGGTGCTCAGTACTCAGTGTGCTGGGGGCTCAGTACTCAGGGTGCTTTGTGCTCAGTACTCAGGGTGATCTGTTCTCAGTACTCAGGTTGCTGGGTGCTCATTGCTCGGGGTTCTGGGTGCTCAGTACTCGGGGTGCTCAGGGCTCAGTACTCAGGGTGCTGGGTGCTCAGTACTCAGGGTGCTGGGTGCTTAGTGCTCGTGGTGCTCGGTGCTCAGTACTCGGGGTGCAGGGTGCTCAGTACTCGGGGTGCTGGGTGCTCAGTGTTCAGGGAGCTGGGTGCTCAGTGCTCGGGGTGCTGGGGTGCTCAGTGCTGAGGGTGGTGCTGGGTGCTCAGTACTCAGGGTGCTGGGTGCTCAGTACTCAGGGTGCTGGGTGCTCAGTGCTCAGAGTGCTCTGTGCTCAGTACTCAGGGTGCTGGGTGCTCAGTGCTCGGGGTGCTGGGGGCTCAGTGCTCAGGGTGCTGGGTGCTCAGTACTCAGGGTGCTCGGTGCTCAGTACTCAGGGTGCTGGGTGCTCAGTACTCATGGTGCTGGGTGCTCATTCTCAGGGTGCTGGGTGCTCAGTGCTCGGGTTGCTGGGTGCTTAGTACTCAGGGTGCTGGGGGCTCAGTACTCAGGGTGCTGGGTGCTCAGTACTCAGGGTGCTCGGTTCTCAGTACTCAGGGTGCTGGGTGCTCATTGTCGGGGTGCTGGGAGCTCAGTACTCAGGGTGCTGGGGGCTCAGTACTCAGGGTGCTGGGTGCTCAGTACTCAGGGTGCTCGGTTCTCAGTACTCAGGGTGCTGGGTGCTCATTGTCGGGGTGCTGGGTGCACAGTACTCAGGGTGCTGGGGGCTCAGTACTCAGGGTGCTGCGTGCTCAGTACTCAGGGTGATCTGTTCTCAGTACTCAGGTTGCTGGGTGCTCAGTGCTCGGGGTGCTGGGTGCTCAGTACTCGGGGTGCTCAGTGCTCAGTACTCAGGGTGCTGGGTGCTCAGTACTCAGGGTGCTGGTTGCTCAGTGCTCGGGGTGCTCGGTGCTCAGTACTCAGGGTGCAGGGTGCTCAGTACTCGGGGTGCTGGGTGCTCAGTGCTCAGGGAGCTGGGTGCTCAGTGCTCAGGGTGCTGGGTGCTCAGTGCTGAGGGTGGTGCTGGGTGCTCAGTACTCAGGGTGCTGGGTGCTCAGTGCTCAGGGTGCTGGGTGCTCAGTACTAAGGGTGCTGGGTGCTCAGTACTCAGGGTGCTCGGTGCTCAGTACTCAGGGTGCTGGGTGCTCAGAGCTCAGGGTGCTGGGTACTCAGTACTCAGGGTGCTGGGTGCTCAGTACTCTGGGTGTTGGGTGCTCAGTACTCAGGGTTCTGGGTGATCCGTGCTCAGGGTGCTGGGTGCTCAGTGCACAGGGTTCTGGGTGCTCAGTGCTCAGGGTGCTGGGGTGCTCAGTGCTCAGGGTGCTGGGTGCTCAGTGCTCGGGGTGCTGGGTGCTCAGTACTCAGTGTGCTCAGTGCTCGGGGAGCTCGGTGCTCAGTACTCAGGGTGCTGGGTGCTCAGTTCTCAGTGCTCGGGGTCCTGGTTGCTCCGTGCTCGGGGTGCTGGGTGCTCAGTGCTCTGGGTGCTTAGTGCTCAGTACTCAGGGTGCTGGGTGCTCAGTACTCATGGTGCTGGGTGCTCATTCTCAGGGTGCTGGGTGCTCAGTGCTCGGGTTGCTGGGTGCTCAGTACTCAGGGTGCTGGGGGCTCAGTACTCAGGGTGCTGGGTGCTCAGTACTCAAGGTGCTCGGTTCTCAGTACTCAGGGTGCTGGGTGCTCATTCTCGGGGTGCTGGGTGCTCAGTGCTCGGGGTGCTGGGTGCTCAGTACTCAGGGTGCTGGTGGCTCAGTACTCATGGTGCTGGGTGCTCAGTACTCAGGGTGATCTGTTCTCAGTACTCAGGTTGCTGTGTGCTCAGTGCTCATGGTGCTGGGTGCTCAGTACTCAGGTTGCTGGATGCTCAGTACTCAGGGTGCTGGGTGCTCAGTGCTCAGGGTGCTGGGTGCTCAGTGCTCGGGGTGCTGGGGTGCTCAGGGCTGTGGTGCTGGGTGCTCAGTGCTCAGTGCTCAGGGTGCTGGGTGCTCAGTGCTCAGTGCTCAGGGTGCTGGTTGCTCAGTACTAAGGGTGCTGGGTGCTCAGTACTCAGGGTGCTGTGTGCTCAGTGCTCAGAGTGCTCTGTGCTCAGTACTCAGG
>NW_024543715.1:0-38689 GCF_018167655.1 Microtus oregoni
CCCGCACCCGGAGCACTGAGCACCCAGCACCCTGAGTACTGAGCACTGAGGCACCCTGAGTACTGAGCACCGAGCACCCCGAGCACTGAGCACCCAGCACCCCGAGCACCGAAGCACCAGCACCCTGAGCACTGAGCACCCAGCACCCTGAGCACCGAGCACCCAGCACCCTGAGTACTGAGCACCCAGCACCCTGGAGCACTGAGCACCCAGCACCCTGAGTACTGAGCACTGAGCACCCTGAGTACTGAGCACCCAGCACCATGAGTACTGAGCACCCAGCACCCTGAGCAATGAGCACCCTGAGTTCTGATCACCCAGCACCCAGAGCACTGAGCACTGAGCAGCCAGCACCCTGAGCACTGAGCACTGAGCACCCAGCACCCTGAGCACTGAGCAACCATCACCCCGAGCACTGAGCACCCAGCACCCTGAGCCACCCAGCACCCTGAGCACTGAGCACTCAGCACCCTGTGTACTGAGCACTGAGTACCCAGCACCCAGGAGCACTGAGCACCCAGCACCCTGATCACTGAGCACCCTGAGTACTGAGCAGCCAGCACCCTGAGCACTGAGCACCCAGCACCCCGAGCACTGAGCACCCAGCACCCAGAGCACTGAGCACCCAGCACCCTGAGTACTGAGCACTGAGCACCCTGAGCACTGAGCACCGAGCACCCTGAGTACTGAGCACTGAGCACCCTGAGCACTGAGCACCCAGCTCCCTGAGTACTGAGCACCCAGGCACCCTGAGCACTGAGGACCGAGCACCCTGAATACTAAGCACCCAGCACCCTGAGTACTGAGCACCCAGCACCCTGAGCACTGAGCACCCAGCACGCTGAGTACTGAGCACTGAGCACTCTGAGTACTGAGCACCGAGCACCGTGAGTATTGAGACAGAGCACTCTGAGCACTGAGCACCCAGCACCTGAGCACTGAGCACCCAGCACCCCGAGCACTGAGCACCCAGCACCCCCGAGCACTGAGCACCCAGCACCCCCGAGCACTGAGCACTGAGCACCCTAAGTACTGAGCACTGAGCACCCTGAGTACTAAGAACCCAGCACCCTGAGTACTGAGCACCCAGCACCCTGAGTACTGAGCACCCAGCATCCTGAGCACTGAGCACCCAGCACCCTGAGCACTGAGCACCCAGCACCCTGAGCACTGAGCACCCAGCACCCTGAGTACTAAGCACTGAGCACCCAGCAGCCGGAGTACTGAGCAGTGAGCACCCTGAGTATTGAGCTCCGAGCACCCCGAACACTGAGCACCCAGCACCCCGAGCACCGAGCACGCAGCACCCTGAGCACTGAACACCCAACACCCTGAGCACTGAGCACCCAGCACCCTGAGCACTGAGCACCCAGCACCCTGAGTACTGAGCACCCAACGTACTGAGCACCGAGCACCCTGAGCACTGAGCACCCACCACCCTGAGTACTGAGCACCCAGGACCCTGTGCAATGAGCACCCTGAGTACTGAGCACCCAGCACATTGAGCACTGAGCACTGAGCACCCCGAGCACTGACCACCCAGCACTCTGAGCACTGAGCAACCAGCACCCTGAGTACTGAGCACCCAGCACCCTGAGCACTGAGCACCCAGCACCCTGAGCACTGAGCACCCAGCACCCTGAGCACTGAGCACCCAGCACCCTGAGTACTAAGCACTGAGCACCCAGCACCCCGAGCACTGAGCAACCAAGCACCCTGAGTACTGAGCACTGAGCACCCAGCACCCCGAGCACTGAGCACCCAGCACCCTGAGCACTGAGCACCCAGCACCCGAGTACTGATCACCCAGCACCCTGAGTACTGAGCAGCCCGCAACCTGAGTACTGAGCACCCAGCACCCCGAGTACTGAGCACCCAGCACCCTGAGCACTGAGCACCCAGCACCCTGAGCACTGAGCACCCAGCACCGCGAGCACTGCGCAAGCAGCACCCCGAGTACTGAACACCCAGCACCCTGAGCACTGAGCACCCAGCACCCTGAGCACTGAGCACCCAGTACCCTGAGCACTGAGCACCCAGCACCCTGAGTAGTGAGCACCCAACATACTGAGCACCGAGCACCCCGAGCACTGAGCACCCAGCACCCTGAGTACTGAGCACCGAGCAACCGGAGCACTGAGCACCCAGCACCCTGAGCACTGATCACTGAGCACCCAGCACCCTGAGCCCTGAGCACTGAGCACCCAGCACCCCGAGCACTGAGCACCCAGCACCCCGAGCACTGAGCACCCAGCACCATGAGCACTGAGCACCCAGCACCCTGAGCACTGAGCACCCAGCATCCTGAGTACTGAGCACCCAGCACCCTGAGTACTGAGCACCCAGCACCCTGAGTACTGAGCACTCAGCACCCTGAGTACTGAGCACCGAGCACCCCGAGCACTGAGCACCCAGCACCTTGAGCACTGAGCACCCTGAGGACTGAGCATCCAGCACCCTGAGCACTGAGCACCGATCACCCTGAGCACTGAGCACCCAGCACCCCGAGCACTGAGCACCCAGCACCCTGAGTACTGAGCACCCAGCACCCTGAGTACTGAGCACCCAGCACCCTGAGTACTGAGCACCCAGCACCCCAAGCACTGAGCACCCAGCACCCTGAGTACTGAACACCCTGTGTACTGAGCACTGAGCACCGAGCACACTGAGTACTGAGCACCCTGAGGACTGAGCACCCAGCACCCTGAGCACTGAGCACTGAGCACCCAGCACCCTGAGTACTGAGCACCCAGCACCCTGAGCACTGAGCACCCAGCACCTTGAGTACTGAGCACCCAGCACCCTGAGTACTGAACACCGAGCACCCTGAGTACTGAGTACCCAGCACCCTGTGTACTGAGCACCCAGCATCCTGAGCACTGAGCAACCAGCACCCTGAGCACTGAGCACCAAGCACTCTGAGTACTGAGCACCCAGCACCCTGAGTACTGAACACCCAGCACCCTGAGCACTGAGCACTGAGCACCCAGCACCCTGAGCACTGAACACTGAGCACCCAGCACCCTGAGCACTGAGCAACCAGCACCCCGAGCACTGAGCACCCAGCACCCTGAGCACCCAGCACCCTGAGCACTGAGCACCCTGAGCACTGAGCACTGAGCACCCAGCACCCTGAGTACTGAGCACTGAGCACCCCGAGTACTGAGCACCCAGCACCCCGAGCACTGAGCACATAGCAACCTGAGTACTGAGAAGAGATCACCCTGAGTACTGAGCACCCAGCTCCCTGAGTACTGAGCCCCCAGCACCCTGAGTACTGAGCACCCAGCACCCTGAGCCCTGAGGACCGAGCACCCTGAGTACTAGGCACCCAGGACCCTGAGTACTGAGCACCCAGCACCCTGAGCACTGAGCACCCAGCAAGCTGAGTACTGAGCACTGAGCAACCTGAGTACTGAGCACCGAGCACCCTGAGCACTGAGCACCCAGCACGCTGAGTACTGAGCTCTGAGCACTCTGAGTACCTAGCACCGAGCACCCTGAGTACTGAGCACCCAGCACTGTGAGCACTGAGCACCCAGCACCCTGAGCACTGAGCACCCAGCACCCCGAGCACTGAGCACCCAGCAACCCGAGCACTGAGCACCCAGCACCCCGAGCACTGAGCACCCAGCACCCTGAGCACTGAGCACTGAGCACCCTAAGTACTGAGCGCTGAGCACCCTGAGTACTGAGCACCCAGCACCCTGAGTACTGAGCACCCAGCGTACTGAGCACCGAGTACCCCGAGCACTGAGCACCCAGCACCCTGAGTACTGAGCACCCAGCACCCCGAGCACTGAGCACCCAGCACCCTGAGTAGTGAGCACCGAGCACCCTGAGTACTGAGCACCCAGCACCCTGAGTACTGAGCACCCAGCGTACTGAGCACCGAGCACCCAGCACCCTGAGTACTGAGCACCCAGCACCCTGAGCACTGAGCACCCAGCACCCTGAGTACTGAGCACTGAGCACCCTGAGTACTGAGCACCGAGCACCCCGAGCACTGAGCACCCAGCACCCCGAGCACCGAGCACCCAGCACCCTGAGCACTGAGCACCCAGCACCCTGAGCACCGAGCACCCAGCACCCTGAGTACTGAGCACCCAGCACCCTGAGCACTGAGCACCCAGCACCCCGAGCACTGAGCACCCAGCACCCCGAGCACTGAGCACCCAGCACCCTGAGCACTGAGAACCCTGAGTACTGAGCACTGAGCACCCAACGTACTGAGCACCGAGCACCCCGAGCACTGAGCACCCAGCACCCGAAGTACTGAGCACCCAGCACCCTGAGTACTAAGCACCGAGCACCCTGAGTACTGAGCACCCAGCACCCTGAGCACTGAGCACCCAGCACCCGAGTACTGATCACGCAGCACCCTGGGTACTGAGCACCCCGCACCATGAGTACTGAGCACCCAGCACCCCGAGTACTGAGCACCCAGCACGCTGAGCACTGAGCACCCAGCACCCTGAGCACTGAGCACCCAGCACCCCGAGCACTGCACACCCAGCACCCTGAGTATTGAGCACCCAGCACCCTGAGCACTGAGCACCCAGCACGCTGAGCATTGAGCACCCAGCACCCTGAGCAATGAGCACCCAGCACCCTGAGTAGTGAGCACCCAACGTACTGAGCACCGAGCACCCCGAGCACTGAGCACCCAGCACCCTGAGTACTGAGCACCGAGCACCCCGAGCACTGCACACCCAGCACCCTGAGTACTGAGCACCCAGCACCCTGAGTACTAAGCACAGAGCACCCTGAGTACTGAGCACCCAGCACCCTGAGCACTGAGCACCCAGCACCCTGAGTACTGTGCAGCGAGCACCCCGACTACTGAGTACCCAGCACCCCGAGCACTGAGCACCCAGCACCCCGAGCACTGAGCACCCAGCACCCTGAGTACTGAGCACCCAGCACCCTGAGTACTGAGCACCCAGCACCTCGAGCACTGAGTACCCAGCACCCTGAGCACTGAGCACCCAGCACCCTGAGCACTGAGCACCCAGCACCCTGAGCACTGAGCACCCAGCACCCTGAGTACTGAGCACTGAGCACCCTGCACCCCGAGCACTGAGCACCCAGCACCCTGAGTACTGAGCACTGAGCACCCAGCACCCAGAGCACTGAGCACCCAGCACCCTGAGCACTGAGCACCGAGCACCCGAGTACTGAGCACCCAGCACCCTGAGTACTGAGCACCCAGCACCCCGAGCACTAAGCACCCAGCACCCTGAGTACTGAGCACCCAGCATCCTGTGCACTGAGCACAGAGCACCCTGAGCACTGAGCACCCAGCACCCTGAGGACTGAGCACCCAGCACCCCGAGCACTGAGCACCTAGCACCCTGAGCACTGAGCACCCTGAGTACTGAGCACTGAGCACCCTGAGTACTGAGCAATGAGCACCCTGAGTACTGAGCACCAAGCACCCTGAGTACTGAGCACCCAGCAACCTGAGCACTGAGCACCGAGCACCCTGAGCACTGAGCACCCAGCACCCTGAGCACTGAGCACCCAGCACCCTGAGCACTGAGCACCCAGCACCCCGAGCACTGAGCACCCAGCACCCTGAGCACTGAGAACCCTGAGTACTGAGCACTGAGCACCCTGAGTACTGAGCACTGAGAACCCTGAGTATTGAGCACCCAGCACCCTGAGTACTGAGCACCCAGGACCCGGAGCAAAGAGCACCCTGAGTACTGAGCACCCAGCACCCTGAGCACTGAGCACCGAGCACCCCGAGCACTGAGCACCCAGCACCCGGAGTACTGAGCACCCAGCACCCTGAGTACTAAGCACCGAGCACCCTGAGTACTGAGCACCCAGTACCCTGAGCACTGAACACACAGCACCCTGAGTACTGAGCACCCCGAGCACTGAGCACCCAGCACCCTGAGAACTGAGGACCCAGCACCCTGAGTACTGAGCACCCAGCACCCTGAGCACTGAGCACCCAGCACCCTGAGTACTGAGCACCCAGCACCCTGAGCACTGAGCACCCAGCACCCTGAATACTGAGCATCCAGCACCCCGAGCACTGAGCAGCCAGCACCCTGAGTACTGAGAACTGAGCACCCAGCACCCAGAGCACTGAGCACTCAGCACCCTGTGTACTGAGCACTGAGCACCCAGCACCCTGAGCACTGAGCACCCTGAGTACTGAGCACCCAGCACCCTGAGCACTGAGCACCCAGCACCCCGAGCACTGAGCACCCAGCACCCAGAAAACTGAGCACTGAGCACCCTGAGTACTGAGCACTGAGCACCCTGAGCACTGAGCACCGAGCACCCTGAGTACTGAGCACTGAGCACCCTGAGCACTGAGCACCCAGCACCCTGAGTACTGAGCACCCAGCACCCTGAGCACTGAGGACCGAGCACCCTGAGTACTAAGCACCCAGCACCCTGAGCACTGAGCACCCAGCACGCTGAGTACTGAGCACTGAGCACCCTGAGTACTGAGCACCGAGCACCCAGAGCACTGAGCACCCAGCACGCTGAGTACTGAGCACTGAGCACTCTGAGTACTGAGCACCGAGCACCCTGAGTACTGAGCACCCAGCACTCTGAGCACTGAGCACCCAGCACCCTGAGCACTGAGCACACAGCAGCCCGAGCACTGAGCACCCAGCACCCCGAGCACTGAGCACCCAGCACCCCGAGCACTGAGCACCCAGCACCCTGAGCACTGAGCACTGAGCACCCTGAGTACTGAGCACTGAGCACCCTGAGTATTGAGCACCCAGCACCCTGAGTACTGAGCACCCAGGACCCGGAGCAAAGATCACCCTGAGTACTGAGCACCCAGCACCCTGAGCACTGAGCACCGAGCACCCCGAGCAATGAGCACCCAGCACCCAGAGTACTGAGCACCCAGCACCCTGAGTACTAAGCACCGAGCACCCTGAGTACTGAGCACCCAGTACCCTGAGCACTGAACACACAGCACCCTGAGTACTGAGCACCCCGAGCACTGAGCACCCAGCACCCTGAGAACTGAGGACCCAGCACCCTGAGTACTGAGCACCCAGCACCCTGAGCACTGAGCACCCAGCACCCTGAGCACTGAGCACCCAGCACCCTGAGCACTGAGCACCCAGCACCCTGAATACTGAGCATCCAGCACCCCGAGCACTGAGCAGCCAGCACCCTGAGTACTGAGAACTGAGCACCCAGCACCCAGAGCACTGAGCACTCAGCACCCTGTGTACTGAGCACTGAGCACCCAGCACCCTGAGCACTGAGCACCCTGAGTACTGAGCACCCAGCACCCTGAGCACTGAGCACCCCGCACCCCGAGCACTGAGCACCCAGCACCCAGAGAACTGAGCACTGAGCACCCTGAGTACTGAGCACTGAGCACCCTGAGCACTGAGCACCGAGCACCCTGAGTACTGAGCACTGAGCACCCTGAGCACTGAGCACCCAGCACCCTGAGTACTGAGCACCCAGCACCCTGAGCACTGAGGACCGAGCACCCTGAGTACTAAGCACCCAGCACCCTGAGTACTGAGCACCCAGCACCCTGAGCACTGAGCACCCAGCACGCTGAGTACTGAGCACTGAGCACCCTGAGTACTGAGCACCGAGCACCCAGAGCACTGAGCACCCAGCACGCTGAGTACTGAGCACTGAGCACTCTGAGTACTGAGCACCGAGCACCCTGAGTACTGAGCACCCAGCACTCTGAGCACTGAGCACCCAGCACCCTGAGCACTGAGCACCCAGCACCCCGAGCACTGAGCACCCAGCACCCCGAGCACTGAGCACCCAGCACCCCGAGCACTGAGCACCCAGCACCCTGAGCACTGAGCACTGAGCACCCTAAGTACTGAGCACTGAGCACCCTGAGTACTGAGCACCCAGCACCCTGAGTACTGAGCACCCAGCGTACTGAGCACCGAGCACCCCGAGCACTGAGCACCCAGCACCCTGAGTACTGAGCACCCAGCACCCCGAGCACTGAGCACCCAGCACCATGAGCACTGAGCACCCAGCACCCTGAGCACTGAGCACCCAGCATCCTGAGTACTGAGCACCCAGCACCCTGAGTACTGAGCACCCAGCACCCTGAGCACTGAGCACCCAGCATCCTGAGTACTGAGCACCCAGCACCCTGAGTACTGAGCACCCAGCACCCTGAGTACTGAGCACCCAGCACCCTGAGCACTGAGCACCCAGCACCCTGAGCACTGAGCACCCAGCACCCTGAGTACTGAGCACTGAGCACCCTGCACCCCGAGCACTGAGCACCCAGCACCCTGAGTACTGAGCACTGAGCACCCAGCACCCAGAGCATTGAGCACCCAGCACCCTGAGCACTGAGCACCGAGCACCCGAGTACTGAGCACCCAGCACCCTGAGTACTGAGCACCCAGCACCCCGAGCACTAAGCACCCAGCACCCTGAGTACTGAGCACCCAGCATCCTGTGCACTGAGCACAGAGCACCCTGAGCACTGAGCACCCAGCACCCTGAGGACTGAGCACCCAGCACCCCGAGCACTGAGCACCTAGCACCCTGAGCACTGAGCACCCTGAGTACTGAGCACTGAGCACCCTGAGTACTGAGCAATGAGCACCCTGAGTACTGAGCACCAAGCACCCTGAGTACTGAGCACCCAGCAACCTGAGCACTGAGCACCGAGCACCATGAGCACTGAGCACCCAGCACCCTGAGCACTGAGCACCCAGCACCCTGAGCACTGAGCACCCAGCACCCCGAGCACTGAGCACCCAGCACCCTGAGCACTGAGAACCCTGAGTACTGAGCACTGAGCACCCTGAGTACTGAGCACTGAGAACCCTGAGTATTGAGCACCCAGCACCCTGAGTACTGAGCACCCAGGACCCGGAGCAAAGAGCACCCTGAGTACTGAGCACCCAGCACCCTGAGCACTGAGCACCGAGCACCCCGAGCACTGAGCACCCAGCACCCGGAGTACTGAGCACCCAGCACCCTGAGTACTAAGCACCGAGCACCCTGAGTACTGAGCACCCAGTACCCTGAGCACTGAACACACAGCACCCTGAGTACTGAGCACCCCGAGCACTGAGCACCCAGCACCCTGAGAACTGAGGACCCAGCACCCTGAGTACTGAGCACCCAGCACCCTGAGCACTGAGCACCCAGCACCCTGAGTACTGAGCACCCAGCACCCTGAGCACTGAGCACCCAGCACCCTGAATACTGAGCATCCAGCACCCCGAGCACTGAGCAGCCAGCACCCTGAGTACTGAGAACTGAGCACCCAGCACCCAGAGCACTGAGCACTCAGCACCCTGTGTACTGAGCACTGAGCACCCAGCACCCTGAGCACTGAGCACCCTGAGTACTGAGCACCCAGCACCCTGAGCACTGAGCACCCAGCACCCCGAGCACTGAGCACCCAGCACCCAGAAAACTGAGCACTGAGCACCCTGAGTACTGAGCACTGAGCACCCTGAGCACTGAGCACCGAGCACCCTGAGTACTGAGCACTGAGCACCCTGAGCACTGAGCACCCAGCACCCTGAGTACTGAGCACCCAGCACCCTGAGCACTGAGGACCGAGCACCCTGAGTACTAAGCACCCAGCACCCTGAGCACTGAGCACCCAGCACGCTGAGTACTGAGCACTGAGCACCCTGAGTACTGAGCACCGAGCACCCAGAGCACTGAGCACCCAGCACGCTGAGTACTGAGCACTGAGCACTCTGAGTACTGAGCACCGAGCACCCTGAGTACTGAGCACCCAGCACTCTGAGCACTGAGCACCCAGCACCCTGAGCACTGAGCACACAGCAGCCCGAGCACTGAGCACCCAGCACCCCGAGCACTGAGCACCCAGCACCCCGAGCACTGAGCACCCAGCACCCTGAGCACTGAGCACTGAGCACCCTGAGTACTGAGCACTGAGCACCCTGAGTATTGAGCACCCAGCACCCTGAGTACTGAGCACCCAGGACCCGGAGCAAAGATCACCCTGAGTACTGAGCACCCAGCACCCTGAGCACTGAGCACCGAGCACCCCGAGCAATGAGCACCCAGCACCCAGAGTACTGAGCACCCAGCACCCTGAGTACTAAGCACCGAGCACCCTGAGTACTGAGCACCCAGTACCCTGAGCACTGAACACACAGCACCCTGAGTACTGAGCACCCCGAGCACTGAGCACCCAGCACCCTGAGAACTGAGGACCCAGCACCCTGAGTACTGAGCACCCAGCACCCTGAGCACTGAGCACCCAGCACCCTGAGCACTGAGCACCCAGCACCCTGAGCACTGAGCACCCAGCACCCTGAATACTGAGCATCCAGCACCCCGAGCACTGAGCAGCCAGCACCCTGAGTACTGAGAACTGAGCACCCAGCACCCAGAGCACTGAGCACTCAGCACCCTGTGTACTGAGCACTGAGCACCCAGCACCCTGAGCACTGAGCACCCTGAGTACTGAGCACCCAGCACCCTGAGCACTGAGCACCCCGCACCCCGAGCACTGAGCACCCAGCACCCAGAGAACTGAGCACTGAGCACCCTGAGTACTGAGCACTGAGCACCCTGAGCACTGAGCACCGAGCACCCTGAGTACTGAGCACTGAGCACCCTGAGCACTGAGCACCCAGCACCCTGAGTACTGAGCACCCAGCACCCTGAGCACTGAGGACCGAGCACCCTGAGTACTAAGCACCCAGCACCCTGAGTACTGAGCACCCAGCACCCTGAGCACTGAGCACCCAGCACGCTGAGTACTGAGCACTGAGCACCCTGAGTACTGAGCACCGAGCACCCAGAGCACTGAGCACCCAGCACGCTGAGTACTGAGCACTGAGCACTCTGAGTACTGAGCACCGAGCACCCTGAGTACTGAGCACCCAGCACTCAGAGCACTGAGCACCCAGCACCCTGAGCACTGAGCACCCAGCACCCCGAGCACTGAGCACCCAGCACCCCGAGCACTGAGCACCCAGCACCCCGAGCACTGAGCACCCAGCACCCTGAGCACTGAGCACTGAGCACCCTAAGTACTGAGCACTGAGCACCCTGAGTACTGAGCACCCAGCACCCTGAGTACTGAGCACCCAGCGTACTGAGCACCGAGCACCCCGAGCACTGAGCACCCAGCACCCTGAGTACTGAGCACCCAGCACCCCGAGCACTGAGCACCCAGCACCCTGAGTAGTGAGCACCGAGCACCCTGAGTACTGAGCACCCAGCACCCTGAGTACTGAGCACCCAGCGTACTGAGCACCGAGCACCCAGCACCCTGAGTACTGAGCACCAAGCACCCTGAGCACTGAGCACCCAGCACCCTGAGTACTGAGCACTGAGCACCCTGCGTACTGAGCACCGAGCACCCCGAGCACTGAGCACCCAGCACCCCGAGCACCGAGCACCCAGCACCCTGAGCACTGAGCACCCAGCACCCTGAGCACCGAGCACCCAGCACCCTGAGTACTGAACACCCAGCACCCTGAGCACTGAGCACCCAGCACCCTGAGTACTGAGCACTGAGCACCCTGAGTACTAAGCACTGAGCACCCAGCAGCCGGAGTACTGAGCAGTGAGCACCCTGAGTATTGAGCTCCGAGCACCCCGAACACTGAGCACCCAGCACCCCGAGCACCGAGCACGCAGCACCCTGAGCACTGAACACCCAACACCCTGAGCACTGAGCACCCAGCACCCTGAGCACTGAGCACCCAGCACCCTGAGTACTGAGCACCCAACGTACTGAGCACCGAGCACCCTGAGCACTGAGCACCCAGCACCCTGAGTACTGAGCACCCAGGACCCTGTGCAATGAGCACCCTGAGTACTGAGCACCCAGCACCCCGAGCACTGAGCACTCAGCACCCTGTGTACTGAGCACTGAGTACCCAGCACCCCGAGCACTGAGCACCCAGCACCCTGAGCACTGAGCACCCTGAGTACTGAGCACCCAGCACCCTGAGCACTGAGCACCCAGCACCCCGAGCACTGAGCACCCAGCACCCAGAGCACTGAGCACTGAGCACCCTGAGTACTGAGCACTGAGCACCCTGAGCACTGAGCACCCAGCACCATGAGTACTGAGCACCCAGCACCCTGAGCACTGAGCACCCTGAGTACTGAGCACCCAGCACCCTGAGTACTGAGCACCCAGCACCCTGAGCACTGAGCAACCAACACCCTGAGCACTGAGCACCAAGCACCCTGAGTACTGAGCACCCAGCACCCTGAGTTCTGAACACCCAGCACCCTGAGCACTGAGCACTGAGCACCCAGCACCCTGAGCACTGAGCACTGAGCCACCAGCACCCTGAGCACTGAGCAACCAGCACCCCGAGCACTGAGCACCCAGCACCCTGAGCACCCAGCACCCTGAGCACTGAGCACCCTGAGCACTGAGCACTGAGCACCCAGCACCCTGAGTACTGAGCACCCAACACTCTGAGCACTGAGCACCCAGCACGATGAGTACTGAGCACTGAGCACACAGCACCCTGAATACTGAGCACGCAGAACTCCGAGCACTGAGCACCCAGCTCCGCGAGCACTGAGCACCCTGAGCACTGAGCACCCAGCACCCCGAGTGCTGAGCACTGAGCACCCTGAGCACTGAGCACCCAGCACCCCGAGTGCTGAGCACTGAGCACCCTGAGAACTGAGCACCCAGCACCCTGAGCACTGAGCACTGAGAACCCTGAGTACTGAGCACCGAGCACCCTGAGTACTGAGCACCCAGCAACCTGAGCCCTGAGCACCCAGCACCCTGAGCACTGAGCACCCAGCACCCCGAGCACTGAGCACCCAGCACCCCGAGCACTGAGCACCCAGCACCCTGAGCACTGAGCACTGAGCACCCTAAGTACTGAGCACTGAGCACCCTGAGTACTGAGCACCCAGCACCCTGAGTACTGAGCACCCAGCGTACTGAGCACCGAGCACCCCGAGCACTGAGCACCCAGCACCCTGAGTACTGAGCACCCAGCACCCCGAGCACTGAGCACCCAGCACCCTGAGTAGTGAGCACCGAGCACCCTGAGTACTGAGAACCCAGCACCCTGAGTACTGAGCACCTAGCGTATTGAGCACCCAGCACCCTGAGTACTGAGCACCCAGCACCCTGAGTAGGGAGCACCGAGTACCCTGAGTACTGAGCACCCAGCACCCTGAGTACTGACCACCCAGCGTACTGAGCACCGAGCACCCCGAGAACTGAGCACCCAGCACCCTGAGTACTGAGCACCCAGCACCCCGAGCTCTGAGCACACAGCACCCTGAGCACTGAGCACCCAGCACCCTGAGCACTGAGCAACCAGCACCCTGAGCACTGAGCACCAAGCACCCTGAGTACTGAGCACTGAGCACCCAGCACCCCGAGCACTGAGCACCCAAGCACCCTGAGTACTGAGCACTGAGCACCCAGCACCCCGAGCACTGAGCACCCAGCACCCTGAGCACTGAGCACCCAGCACCCGAGTACTGATCACCCAGCACCCTGAGTACTGAGCAGCCCGCAACCTGAGTACTGAGCACCCAGCACCCCGAGTACTGAGCACCCAGCACCCTGAGCACTGAGCACCCAGCACCCTGAGCACTGAGCACCCAGCACCGCGAGCACTGCGCACCCAGCACCATGAGTACTGAACACCCAGCACCCTGAGCACTGAGCACCCAGCACCCTGAGCACTGAGCACCCAGTACCCTGAGCACTGAGCACCCAGCACCTTGAGTAGTGAGCACCCAACGTACTGAGCACCGAGCACCCCGAGCACTGAGCACCCAGCACCCTGAGTACTGAGCACCGAGCAACCGGAGCACTGAGCACCCAGCACCCTGAGCACTGATCACTGAGCACCCAGCACCCTGAGCCCTGAGCACTGAGCACCCAGCACCCCGAGCACTGAGCACCCAGCATCCCGAGCACTGAGCACCCAGCACCCTGAGCACTGAGCACCCAGCACCCTGAGAACTGAGCACCCAGCACCCTGAGTACTGAGCACCCAGCACCCTGAGTACTGAGCACCCAGCACCCTGAGTACTGAGCACTCAGCACCCTGAGTACTGAGCACCGAGCACCCCGAGCACTGAGCACCCAGCAACTTGAGCACTGAGCACCCTGAGGACTGAGCACCCAGCACCCTGAGCACTGAGCACCGATCACCCTGAGCACTGAGCACCCAGCACCCCGAGCACTGAGCACCCAGCACCCTGAGTACTGAGCACCCAGCACCCTGAGTACTGAGCACCCTGAGTACTGAGCACTGAGCACCGAGCACCCTGAGTACTGAGCACCCTGAGGACTGAGCACCCAGGACCCTGAGCACTGAGCACTGAGCACCCAGCACCCTGAGTACTGAGCACCCAGCACCCTGAGTACTGAGCACCCAGCGTACTGAGCACCGAGCACCCCGAGCACTGAGCACCCAGCACCCTGAGTACTGAGCACCCAGCACCCCGAGCACTGAGCACCCAGCACCCTGAGGAGTGAGCACCGAGCACCCTGAGTACTGAGCACCCAGCACCCTGAGTACTGAGCACCCAGCGTATTGAGCACCGAGCACCCAGAACCCTGAGTACTGAGCACCCAGCACCCTGAGCACTGAGCACCCAGCACCCTGAGTACTGAGCACTGAGCACCCTGAGTACTGAGCACCAAGCACCCCGAGCACTGAGCACCCAGCACCCCGAGCACCGAGCACCCAGCACCCTGAGCACTGAGCACCCAGCACCCTGAGCACCGAGCACCCAGCACCCTGAGTACTGAGCACCCAGCACCCTGAGCACTGAGCACCCAGCACCCTGAGTACTGAGCACTGAGCACCCTGAGTACTGAGCACCCAGCACCATGAGTACTGAGCACCCAGCACCCTGAGCAATGAGCACCCTGAGTACTGATCACCCAGCACCCAGAGCACTGAGCACTGAGCACCCAGCACCCTGAGCACTGAGCACTGAGCACCCAGCACCCTGAGCACTGAGCAACCATCACCCCGAGCACTGAGCACCCAGCACCCTGAGCACCCAGCACCCTGAGCACTGAGCACTCAGCACCCTGTGTACTGAGCACTGAGTACCCAGCACCCCGAGCACTGAGCACCCAGCACCCTGAGCACTGAGCACCCTGAGTACTGAGCACCCAGCACCCTGAGCACTGAGCACCCAGCACCCAGAGCACTGAGCACCCAGCACCCAGAGCACTGAGCACCCAGCACCCTGAGTACTGAGCACTGAGCACCCTGAGCACTGAGCACCGAGCACCCTGAGTACTGAGCACTGAGCACCCTGAGCACTGAGCACCCAGCACCCTGAGTACTGAGCACCCAGCACCCTGAGCACTGAGGACCGAGCACCCTGAATTCTAAGCACCCAGCACCCTGAGTACTGAGCACCCAGCACCCTGAGCACTGAGCACCCAGCACGCTGAGTACTGAGCACTGAGCACTCTGAGTACTGAGCACCGAGCACCGTGAGTATTGAGAACCCAGCACTCTGAGCACTGAGCACCCAGCACACTGAGCACTGAGCACCCAGCACCCCGAGCACTGAGCACCCAGCACCCCGAGCACTGAGCACCCAGCACCCCGAGCACTGAGCACTGAGCACCCTAAGTACTGAGCACTGAGCACCCTGAGTACTAAGAACCCAGCACCCTGAGTACTGAGCACCCAGCACCCTGAGTACTGAGCACCCAGCACCCTGAGCACTGAGCACCCAGCACCCTGAGCACTGAGCACCCAGCACCCTGAGCACTGAGCACCCAGCACCCTGAGTACTAAGCACTGAGCACCCAGCAGCCGGAGTACTGAGCAGTGAGCACCCTGAGTATTGAGCTCCGAGCACCCCGAACACTGAGCACCCAGCACCCCGAGCACCGAGCACGCAGCACCCTGAGCACTGAACACCCAACACCCTGAGCACTGAGCACCCAGCACCCTGAGCACTGAGCACCCAGCACCCTGAGTACTGAGCACCCAACGTACTGAGCACCGAGCACCCTGAGCACTGAGCACCCAGCACCCTGAGTACTGAGCACCCAGGACCCTGTGCAATGAGCACCCTGAGTACTGAGCACCCAGCACATTGAGCACTGAGCACCGAGCACCCCGAGCACTGACCACCCAGCACTCTGAGGACTGAGCACCCAGCACCCTGAGTACTGAGCACCCAGCACCCTGAGCACTGAGCACCCAGCACCCTGAGCACTGAGCACCCAGCACCCTGAGCACTGAGCACCCAGCACCCTGAGCACTGAGCACCCAGCACCCTGAGTACTGAGCACTGAGCACCCAGCACCCCGAGCACTGAGCACCCAAGCACCCTGAGTACTGAGCACTGAGCACCCAGCACCCCGAGCACTGAGCACCCAGCACCCTGAGCACTGAGCACCCAGCACCCGAGTACTGATCACCCAGCACCCTGAGTACTGAGCAGCCCGCAACCTGAGTACTGAGCACCCAGCACCCCGAGTACTGAGCACCCAGCACCCTGAGCACTGAGCACCCAGCACCCTGAGCACTGAGCACCCAGCACCGCGAGCACTGCGCACCCAGCACCCTGAGTACTGAACAGGCAGCACCCTGAGCACTGAGCACCCAGCACCCTGAGCACTGAGCACCCAGTACCCTGAGCACCCAGCACCCTGAGTAGTGAGCACCCAACGTACTGAGCACCGAGCACCCCGAGCACTGAGCACCCAGCACCCTGAGTACTGAGCACCGAGCAACCGGAGCACTGAGCACCCAGCACCCTGAGCACTGATCACTGAGCACCCAGCACCCTGAGCCCTGAGCACTGAGCACCCAGCACCCCGAGCACTGAGCACCCAGCACCCCGAGCACTGAGCACCCAGCACCCTGAGCACTGAGCACCCAGCACCCTGAGAACTGAGCACCCAGCACCCTGAGTACTGAGCACCCAGCACCCTGAGTACTGAGCACCCAGCACCCTGAGTACTGAGCACTCAGCACCCTGAGTACTGAGCACCGAGCACCCCGAGCACTGAGCACCCAGCAACTTGAGCACTGAGCACCCTGAGGACTGAGCACCCAGCACCCTGAGCACTGAGCACCGATCACCCTGAGCACTGAGCACCCAGCACCCCGAGCACTGAGCACCCAGCACCCTGAGTACTGAGCACCCAGCACCCTGAGTACTGAGCACCCTGAGTACTGAGCACTGAGCACCGAGCACCCTGAGTACTGAGCACCCTGAGGACTGAGCACCCAGGACCCTGAGCACTGAGCACTGAGCACCCAGCACCCTGAGTACTGAGCACCCAGCACCCTGAGTACTGAGCACCCAGCGTACTGAGCACCGAGCACCCCGAGCACTGAGCACCCAGCACCCTGAGTACTGAGCACCCAGCACCCCGAGCACTGAGCACCCAGCACCCTGAGGAGTGAGCACCGAGCACCCTGAGTACTGAGCACCCAGCACCCTGAGTACTGAGCACCCAGCGTATTGAGCACCGAGCACCCAGAACCCTGAGTACTGAGCACCCAGCACCCTGAGCACTGAGCACCCAGCACCCTGAGTACTGAGCACTGAGCACCCTGAGTACTGAGCACCGAGCACCCCGAGCACTGAGCACCCAGCACCCCGAGCACCGAGCACCCAGCACCCTGAGCACTGAGCACCCAGCACTCTGAGCACCGAGCACCCAGCACCCTGAGTACTGAGCACCCAGCACCCTGAGCACTGAGCACCCAGCACCCTGAGTACTGAGCACTGAGCACCCTGAGTACTGAGCACCCAGCTCCATGAGTACTGAGCACCCAGCACCCTGAGCAATGAGCACCCTGAGTACTGATCACCCAGCACCCAGAGCACTGAGCACTGAGCACCCAGCACCCTGAGCACTGAGCACTGAGCACCCAGCACCCTGAGCACTGAGCAACCATCACCCCGAGCACTGAGCACCCAGCACCCTGAGCACCCAGCACCCTGAGCACTGAGCACCCAGCACCCCGAGCACTGAGCACCCAGCACCCTGAGCACTGAGCACCCTGAGTACTGAGCACCCAGCACCCTGAGCACTGAGCACCCAGCACCCCGAGCACTGAGCACCCAGCACCCAGAGCACTGAGCACCCAGCACCCTGAGTACTGAGCACTGAGCACCCTGAGCACTGAGCACCGAGCACCCTGAGTACTGAGCACTGAGCACCCTGAGCACTGAGCACCCAGCACACTGAGTACTGAGCACCCAGCACCCTGAGCACTGAGGACCGAGCACCCTGAATACTAAGCACCCAGCACCCTGAGTACTGAGCACCCAGCACCCTGAGCACTGAGCACCCAGCACGCTGAGTACTGAGCACTGAGCACTCTGAGTACTGAGCACCGAGCACCGTGAGTATTGAGAACTCAGCACTCTGAGCACTGAGCACCCAGCACCCTGAGCACTGAGCACCCAGCACCCCGAGCACTGAGCACCCAGCACCCCGAGCACTGAGCACCCAGCACCCCGAGCACTGAGCACTGAGCACCCTAAGTACTGAGCACCCTGAGTACTAAGAACCCAGCACCCTGAGTACTGAGCACCCAGCACCCCGAGCACCGAGCACGCAGCACCCTGAGCACTGAACACCCAACACCCTGAGCACTGAGCACCCAGCACCCTGAGCACTGAGCACCCAGCACCCTGAGTACTGAGCACCCAACGTACTGAGCACCGAGCACCCTGAGCACTGAGCACCCACCACCCTGAGTACTGAGCACCCAGGACCCTGTGCAATGAGCACCCTGAGTACTGAGCACCCAGCACATTGAGCACTGAGCACTGAGCACCCCGAGCACTGACCACCCAGCACTCTGAGCACTGAGCAACCAGCACCCTGAGTACTGAGAACCCAGCACCCTGAGCACTGAGCACCCAGCACCCTGAGCACTGAGCACCCAGCACCCTGAGCACTGAGCACCCAGCACCCTGAGCACTGAGCACCCAGCACCCTGAGTACTAAGCACTGAGCACCCAGCACCCCGAGCACTGAGCAACCAAGCACCCTGAGTACTGAGCACTGAGCACCCAGCACCCCGAGCACTGAGCACCCAGCACCCTGAGCACTGAGCACCCAGCACCCGAGTACTGATCACCCAGCACCCTGAGTACTGAGCAGCCCGCAACCTGAGTACTGAGCACCCAGCACCCCGAGTACTGAGCACCCAGCACCCTGAGCACTGAGCACCCAGCACCCTGAGCACTGAGCACCCAGCACCGCGAGCACTGCGCAAGCAGCACCCTGAGTACTGAACACCCAGCACCCTGAGCACTGAGCACCCAGCACCCTGAGCACTTAGCACCCAGTACCCTGAGCACTGAGCACCCAGCACCCTGAGTAGTGAGCACCCAACATACTGAGCACCGAGCACCCCGAGCACTGAGCACCCAGCACCCTGAGTACTGAGCACCGAGCAACGGGAGCACTGAGCACCCAGCACCCTGAGCACTGATCACTGAGCACCCAGCACCCTGAGCCCTGAGCACTGAGCACCCAGCACCCCGAGCACTGAGCACCCAGCACCCCGAGCACTGAGCACCCAGCACCATGAGCACTGAGCACCCAGCACCCTGAGCACTGAGCACCCAGCATCCTGAGTACTGAGCACCCAGCACCCTGAGTACTGAGCACCCAGCACCCTGAGTACTGAGCACTCAGCACCCTGAGTACTGAGCACCGAGCACCCCGAGCACTGAGCACCCAGCACCTTGAGCACTGAGCACCCTGAGGACTGAGCATCCAGCACCCTGAGCACTGAGCACCGATCACCCTGAGCACTGAGCACCCAGCACCCCGAGCACTGAGCACCCAGCACCCTGAGTACTGAGCACCCAGCACCCTGAGTACTGAGCACCCAGCACCCTGAGTACTGAGCACCCAGCACCCCAAGCACTGAGCACCCAGCACCCTGAGTACTGAACACCCTGAGTACTGAGCACTGAGCACCGAGCACACTGAGTACTGAGCACCCTGAGGACTGAGCACCCAGCACCCTGAGCACTGAGCACTGAGCACCCAGCACCCTGAGTACTGAGCACCCAGCACCCTGAGCACTGAGCACCCAGCACCTTGAGTACTGAGCACCCAGCACCCTGAGTACTGAACACCGAGAACCCTGAGTACTGAGTACCCAGCACCCTGAGTACTGAGCACCCAGCACCCTGAGCACTGAGCAATCAGCACCCTGAGCACTGAGCACCAAGCACCCTGAGTACTGAGCACCCAGCACCCTGAGTACTGAACACCCAGCACCCTGAGCACTGAGCACTGAGCACCCAGCACCCTGAGCACTGAACACTGAGCACCCAGCACCCTGAGCACTGAGCAACCATTACCCCGAGCACTGAGCACCCAGCACCCTGAGCACCCAGCACCCTGAGCACTGAGCACCCTGAGCACTGAGCACTGAGCACCCAGCACCCTGAGTATTGAGCACTGAGCACCCCGAGTACTGAGCACCCAGCACCCCGAGCACTGAGCACATAGCAACCTGAGTACTGAGAAGAGATCACCCTGAGTACTGAGCACCCAGCTCCTTGAGTACTGAGCCCCCAGCACCCTGAGTACTGAGTACCCAGCACCCCGAGCACTGAGCACCCAGCACCCCGAGAATGAGCACCCAACACCCTGAGTACTGAGAACCGAGCACCCTGAGTACTGAGCACCCAGCACCCTGAGTACTGAGCCCCCAGCACCCTGAGTACTGAGCACCCAGCACCCCGAGCACTGAGCATCCAGTACCCCGAGAATGAGCACCCAGCACCCTGAGTACTGAGCACCCAGCACCCTGAGTACTGAGCACTAAGCACCCAGAGCACGGAGCACCCAGGACCCCGAGCACTGAGTACTGAGCACTGAGCACCCTGAGTACTGAGCACCCAGCACCCCGATCACTGAGCACCCAGCACCCTGAGCACTGAGCACCCAGCACCCTGAGCACTGAGCACCCAGCACCCTGAGTACTGAGCACCCAGCACGCTGAGTACTGAGCACCCAGCACCCCGAGCACTGAGCACCCAGCACCCTGAGTACTGAGCACTGAGCACCCAGCACCCCGAGCACTGAGCACCCAGCACCCTGTGTACTGAGCACTGAGCACCCTGAGTACTAAGCACCCAGCACCCTGAGTACTGAGCACCCAGCACCCCGAGTACTGAGCACTGAGCACCCTGAGAACTGAGCACCCAGCACCCTGAGCACTGAGCACTGAGAACCCTGAGTACTGAGCACCGAGTACCCTGAGTACTGAGCACCCAGCACCCTGAGCACCGAGCACGGAGCACCCCGAGGACTGAGCACACAGCACCCTGAGCACTGAGCAACCAGCACCTTGAGTACTAAGCAACCAGAACCCTGAGCACTGAGCACACAGCACCCCGAGCACTGAGCACCCAGCACCCCGAGCACTGAGCACCCAGCACCCTGAGTACTGAGCACCCAACACCCAGAGTACTGAGCACCCAGCACCCTGAGCACTGAGCACCCAGCACCCTGAGTACTGAGCACCCAGCACCCTGAGTACTGAGCACCCAGCACCCTGAGTACTGAGCACCCAGCACCCTGAGCACTGAGCACTGAGCACCCAACACCCTGAGCACTGAGCACTGAGCACCCATCACCCCGAGCACTGAGCAATCAGCACCCCTTGCACTGAGCACCCAGCAGCCGGAGTACTGAGCAGTGAGCACCCTGAGTATTGAGCTCCGAGCACCCCGAGCACTGAGCACCCAGCACCCCGAGCACCGAGCACCCAGCACCCTGAGCACTGAACACCCAGCACCCTGAGCACTGAGCACCCAGCACCCTGAGCACTGAGCACCCAGCACCCTGAGTACTGAGCACCCAACGTACTGAGCACCGAGCACCCTGAGCACTGAGCACCCACCACCCTGAGTACTGAGCACCCAGGAATCTGTGCAATGAGCACCCTGAGTACTGAGCACCCAGCACATTGAGCACTGAGCACTGAGCACCCCGAGCACTGACCACCCAGCACTCTTAGCACTGAGCACCCAGCACCCTGAGTACTGAGCACCCAGCACCCTGAGCACTGAGCACCCAGCACCCTGAGCACTGAGCACCCAGCACCCTGAGCACTGAGCTCCCAGCACCCTGAGTACTAAGCACTGAGCACCCAGCACCCCGAGCACTGAGCACCAAAGCACCCTGAGTACTGAGCACTGAGCACCCAGCACCCCGAGCACTGAGCACCCAGCACCCTGAGCACTGAGCACCCAGCACCCGAGTACTGATCACCCAGCACCCTGAGTACTGAGCAGCACGCAACCTGAGTACTGAGCACCCAGCACCCCGAGTACTGAGCATCCAGCACCCTGAGCACTGAGCACCCAGCACCCTGAGCACTGAGCACCCAGCACCGCGAGCACTGCGCACCCAGCACCCTGAGTACTGAACACCCAGCACCCTGAGCACTGAGCACCTTGCACCCTGAGCACTGAGCACCCAGTACCCTGAGCACTGAGCACCCAGCACCCTGAGTAGTGAGCACCCAACATACTGAGCACCGAGCACCCCGAGCACTGAGCACCCAGCACCCTGAGTACTGAGCATCGAGCAACCGGAGCACTGAGCACCCAGCACCCTGAGCACTGATCACTGAGTACCCAGCACCCTGAGCCCTGAGCACTGAGCACCCAGCACCCCGAGCACTGAGCACCCAGCACCCCGAGCACTGAGCACCCAGCACCCTGAGCACTGAGCACCCAGCACCCTGAGCACTGAGCACCCAGCACACTGAGTACTGAGCACCCAGCACCCTGAGTACTGAGCACCCAGCACCCTGAGTACTGAGGACCGAGCACCCCGAGCACTGAGCACCCAGCACCTTGAGCACTGAGCACCCTGAGGACTGAGCATCCAGCACCCTGAGCACTGAGCACCCAGCACCCTGAGTACTGAGCACCCAGCACCCTGAGTACTGAGCACCCAGCACCCTGAGTACTGAGCACCCAGCACCCCAAGCACTGAGCACCCAGCACCCTGAGTACTGAACACCCTGAGTACTGAGCACTGAGCACCGAGCACCCTGAGTACTGAGCACCCTGAGGACTGAGCACCCAGCACCCTGCTCACTGAGCACTGAGCACCCAGCACCCTGAGTACTGAGCACCCAGCACCCTGAGCACTGAGCACCCAGCACCTTGAGTACTGAGCACCCAGCACCCTGAGTACTGAACACCGAGCACCCTGAGTACTGAGTACCCAGCACCCTGAGTACTGAGCACCCAGCACCCTGAGCACTGAGCAACCAGCACCCTGAGCACTGAGCACCAAGCACCCTGAGTACTGAGCACCCAGCACCCTGAGTACTGAACACCCAGCACCCTGAGCACTGAGCACTGAGCACCCAGCACCCTGAGCACTGAACACTGAGCACCCAGCACCCTGAGCACTGAGCAACCAGCACCCCGAGCACTGAGCACCCAGCACCCTGAGCACCCAGCACCCTGAGCACTGAGCACCCTGAGCACTGAGCACTGAGCACCCAGCACCCTGAGTACTGAGCACCCAACACTCTGAGCACTGAGCACCCAGCACGCTGAGTACTGAGCACTGAGCACACAGCCCCCTGAGTACTGAGCACGCAGAACTCCGAGCACTGAGCACCCAGCTCCCCGAGCACTGAGCACTGAGCACCCTGAGCACTGAGCACCCAGCACCCCGAGCACTGAGCACCCAGCACCCTGAGTACTGAGCACCCAACACCCAGAGTACTGAGCACGCAGCACCCTGAGCACTGAGCACCCAGCACCCTGAGTACTGAGCACCCAGCACCTTGAGTACTGAGCACACAGCACCCTGAGCACTGAGCACTGAGCACCCAACACCCTGAGCACTGAGCACTGAGCACCGAGCACCCCGAGCACTGAGCACCCAGCACCCCGAGCACTGAGCACCTAGCACCCTGAGTACTGAGCACCCAGCACCCTGAGCACTGAGCACCCAGCACCCTGAGTACTGAGCACCCAGCACCATGAGTACTGAGCACCCAGCACCCTGAGTACTGAGCACTCAGCACCCTGAGTACTGAGCACCGAGCACCCCGAGCACTGAGCACCCAGCACCCTGAGCACTGAGCACCCTGAGGACTGAGCACCCAGCACCCTGAGCACTGAGCACCCAGGACCCTGAGTACTGAGCACCGATCACCCTGAGCACTGAGCACCCAGGACCCCGAGCACTGAGCACCCAGCACCCTGAGTACAGAGCACCCAGCACCCCGAGTACTGAGCACCCAGCACCCCGAGCACTGAGCACCCAGCACCCTGAGTACTGAGCACACTGAGTACTGAGCACCGATCACCCTGAGCACTGAGCACCCAGCACCCTGAGTACTGAGCACCCAGCACACTGAGCACTGAGCACCCAGCACCCTGAGCACTGAGCACCCAGCACAGTGAGTACTGAGCACCCAGCACCCTGAGTACTGAGTACCCAGCACCCTGAGCACTGAGCACCCAGCACCCTGAGTACTGAGCACCGAGCACCCTGAGTACTGAGCACCCAGCACCCTTAGTACTGAGCACCAAGCACCCTGAGCACTGAGCACCCAGCACCCTGAGTACTGAGCACCCAGCACCACCCTCAGCACTGAGCACCCAGCACCCCGAGCACTGAGCACCCAGCACCCTGAGCACTGAGCACCCAGCACCCCGAGTACTGAGCACCCAGCACACCGAGTACTGAGCACCGAGCACCCCGAGCACTGAACACCCAGCACCCCGAGCACTGAGCACCCAGCACCCTGAGTACTGAGCACACTGAGTACTGAGCACCGATCACCCTGAGCACTGAGCACCCAGCACCCTGAGTACTGAGCACCCAGCACACTGAGCACTGAGCACCCAGCACCCTGAGCACTGAGCACCCAGCACCCTGAGCACTGAGCACCCTGAGGACTGAGCACCCAGCACCCTGAGCACTGAGCACCCAGCACCCTGAGTACTGAGCACCGATCACCCTGAGCACTGAGCACCCAGGACCCCGAGCACTGAGCACCCAGCACCCTGAGTACAGAGCACCCAGCACCCCGAGTACTGAGCACCCAGCACCCCGAGCACTGAGCACCCAGCACCCTGAGTACTGAGCACACTGAGTACTGAGCACCGATCACCCTGAGCACTGAGCACCCAGCACCCTGAGTACTGAGCACCCAGCACCAGGAGCACTGAGCACCCAGCACCCTGAGCACTGAGCACTTAGCACAGTGAGTACTGAGCACCCAGCACCCTGAGTACTGAGTACCCAGCACCCTGAGCACTGAGCACCCAGCACCCTGAGTACTGAGCACCGAGCACCCTGAGTACTGAGCACCCAGCACCCTTAGTACTGAGCACCAAGCACCCTGAGCACTGAGCACCCAGCACCCTGAGTACTGAGCACCCAGCACCACCCTCAGCACTGAGCACCCAGCACCCCGAGCACTGAGCACCCAGCACCCTGAGCACTGAGCACCCAGCACCCCGAGTACTGAGCACCCAGCACACCGAGTACTGAGCACCGAGCACCCCGAGCACTGAGCACCCAGCACCCTGAGTACTGAGCACTGAGCACCCCGAGTACTGAGGACCCAGCACCCCGAGCACTGAGCACCCAGCAACCTGAGTACTGAGAAGAGATCACCCTGAGTACTGAGCACCCAGCTCCCTGAGTACTGAGCCCCCAGCACCCTGAGTACTGAGCACCCAGCACCCCGAGCACTGAGCACCCAGCACCCCGAGAATGAGCACCCAACACCCTGAGTACTGAGAACCGAGCACCCTGAGTACTGAGCACCCAGCACCCTGAGTACTCAGCCCCCAGCACCCTGAGTACTGAGCACCCAGCACCCCGAGCACTGAGCACCCAGTACCCCGAGAATGAGCACCCAGCACCCTGAGTACTGAGCACCCAGCACCCTGAGTACTGAGCACTAAGAACCCAGAGCACTGAGCACCCAGCACCAGGAGCACGGAGCACCCAGGACCCCGAGCACTAGAGTACTGAGCACTGAGCACCCTGAGTACTGAGCACCCAGCACCCCGATCACTGAGCACCCAGCACCCTGAGCACTGAGCACCCAGCACCCTGAGCACTGAGCACCCAGCACCCTGAGTACTGAGCACCCAGCACGCTGAGTACTGAGCACCCAGCACCCCGAGCACTGAGCACCCAGCACCCTGAGTACTGAGCACTGAGCACCCAGCACCCCGAGCACTGAGCACCCAGCACCCTGTGTACTGAGCACTGAGCACCCTGAGTACTAAGCACCCAGCACCCTGAGTACTGGGCACCCAGCACCCCGAGTACTGAGCACTGAGCACCCTGAGGACTGCGCACCCAGCACCCTGAGCACTGAGCACACAGCACCCTGAGACTGAGCACCCAGGACCCCGAGCACTGAGCACCCAGCACCCTGAGTACAGAGCACCCAGCACCCCGAGTACTGAGCCCCCAGCACCCAGAGTACTGAGCACCCAGCACCCCGAGCACTGAGCACCCAGCACCCCGAGAATGAGCACCCAGCACCGTGAGTACTGAGCACCCAGCACCCTGAGTACTGAGCACTATGCACCCAGAGCACTGAGCGCCCAGCACCACGAGCACGGAGCACCCAGGACACCGAGCACTGAGTACTGAGCACCCAGCACCCTGAGTACTGAGCACCGAGCTCCCCGAGCACCCAGCACCATGAGCACTGAGCACCCAGCACCCTGAGTACCTAGCACGGAGCACGCTGAGTACTGAGCACCCAGCACCCTGAGTACTGAGCACTGAGCACCCAGCACCCTGAGTACTGAGCACTGAGCACCCAGCACCCCGAGCACTGAGCAGCCAGCACCCTGAGTACTGAGCACCGAGCACCCCGAGCACTGAGTACCCAGCACCCCGAGCACTGAGCACCCAGCACCCTGTGTACTGAGCACCCAGCACCCTGAGTACTGAGCACTGAGCACAAAGCACCCGGAGTACTGAGCACCCAGCACCCTGAGTACTGAGCACCCAGGACCCTGAGCACTGAGCACCGAGCACCCTGATCACTGAGCACCCAGCACCCTGAGCACTGAGCACCCAGCACCCTGAGAACTGAGCACCCAGCACCCTGAGAACTGAGCACACAGCACCTTGAGTACTGAGCACCGAGCACCCCGAGCACTGAGCACCCAGCACCCTGAGAACTGAGCACCCAGCACCTTGAGTAATGAGCACCGAGCACCCCGAGCACTGAGCACCCAGCACCCCGAGAATGAGCACCCAGCACCCTGAGTACTGAGCACCCAGCCCCCTGAGTACTGAGCACTAAGCACCCAGAGCACTGAGCACCCAGCACCCTGAGAATGCGCAACCAGCACCCTGAGTACTGAGCACCCAGCACCCTGAGTACTGAGCACTAAGCACCCAGAGCACTGAGCACCCAGCACCCCGAGCACGGAGCACCCAGCACCCCGAGTACTGAGCACTGAGCACCCTGAGTACTGAGCACCCAGCACCCCGAGCACGGAGCACCCAGCACGCTGAGTACTGAGCACCCAATACCCAGATTACTGAGCACCCAGCACCCTGAGCACTGAGCACCCAGCACCCTGAGTACTGAGTACTGAGCACAGAGCACCCTGAGTACTGAGCACACAGCACCCCGAGTACTGAGCACCCAGCACCCCGAGCACTGAGCACCCAGCGCCCAGAGCACTGAGCACCCAGCACCCGGAGCACTGAACACTGAGCACCCTGAGCACTGAGCACCCAGCACCCCGAGTACTGAGCACTGAGCACCCTGAGTACTGAGCACCAAGCACTCCGAGTACTGAGCACTGAGCACCCTGGGTACTGAGCACCCAGCACCCTGAGCACTGAGCACCCAGCACCCTGAGTACTGAGCACTGAGAACCCTGAGTACTGAGCACCGAGCACCCTGAGTACTGAGCACCCAGCACCCTGATCACTGAGCACGGAGCACCCCGAGGACTGAGTACCCAGCACCCTGAGCACTGAGCACCCAGCACCTTGAGTACTGAGCACCGAGCACCCCGAGCACTGAGCACCCAGCACCCTGAGTACTGAGCACCCAGCACCCTGAGCACTGAGCACCCAGCACCCTGAGCACAGAGCACGCAGCACCCCGAGCACTGAGCACCCAGCACCCTGAGTACTGAGCACAGAGCACCCTGAGCACTGAGCACCCAGCACCCTGAGTACTGAGCACCCAGCACCCTGAGTACTGAGCAACCAGCACCCTGAGCACTGAGCACTGAGCACCCAGCACCCTGAGCACTGAGCACCCAGCACCCTGAGCATTGAGCACCCAGCACCCTGAGTACTGAGCACCCAGCACCCTGAGTACTGAGCACCCAGCACCCTGAGTACTAAGCACTCAGCACCCTGAGTACTGAGCACCGAGCACCCCGAGCACTGAGCACCCAGCACCCTGAGCACCGAGCACCCGGAGGACTGAGCACCCAGCACCCTGAGCACTGAGCACCGATCACCCTGAGCACTGAGCACCCAGCACCCCGAGCACTGAGCACCCAGCACCCTGAGTACTGAGCACCCAGCACCCAGAGTACTGAGCACCCAGCACCCTGAGTACTGAGCACTGAGCACCCCGAGTACTGAGCACCCAGCACCCCGAGCACTGAGCACCCAGCACCCTGAGCACTGAGCACCCTGAGCACTGAGCACCCTGAGCACTGAGCACTGAGCACCCAGCACCCTGAGTACTGAGCACCCAACACTCTGAGCACTGAGCACCCAGCACGCTGAGTACTGAGCACTGAGCACACAGCACCCTGAGTACTGAGCAACCAGCACCTCGAGCACTGAGCACCCAGCGCCCCGAGCACTGAGCACCCAGCACCCCGAGAACTGAGCACTGTGCACACTGAGCACTGAGCACCCAGCACCCCGAGTACTGAGCACTGAGCACCCTGAGTACTGAGAACCCAGCACCCCGAGTACTGAGCACTGAGCACCCTGAGCACTGAGAACCCGGAGTACTGAGCACCGAGCAACCTGAGTACTGAACACCCAGCACCCTGAGCACTGAGCACGGAGCACCCCGAGGAGTGAGCACCCAGCACCCTGAGCACTGAGCACCCAGCACCTTGTGTACTGAGCACCGAGCACCCCGAGCACTGAGCACCCAGCACGCTGAATATTGAGCACCCAGCACCCTGAGCACTGAGCACCCAGCACCCCGAGCACTGAGCACCCAGCACCCCGAGCACTGAGCACCCAGCACATTGAGTACTGAGCACCCAACACCCAGAGTCCTGAGCACCCAGCACCCTGAGCACTGATCACCCAGCACCCTGAGTACTGAGCACCCAGCACCCTGAGTACTGAGCACCCAGCACCCTGAGCACTGAGCACTGAGCACCCAACACCCTGAGCACTGAGCACTGAGCACCCAGCACCCCGAGCACTGAGCACCCAGCACCCCGCGCACTGAGCACCCAGCACCCTGAGCACTGAGCACCCAGCACCCTGAGTACTGAGCACCCAGCACCATGAGAACTGAGCACCCAGCACCCTGAGTACTGAGCACTCAGCACCCTGAGTACTGAGCACCGAGCACCCCGAGCACTGAGCACCCAGCACCCTGAGCACTGAGCACCCGGAGGACTGAGCACCCAGCACCCTGAGCACTGAGCACCGATCACCCTGAGCACTGAGCACCCAGCACCCCGAGCACTGAGCACCCAGCACCCTGAGTACTGAGCACCCAGCACCCCGAGTACTGAGCACCCAGCACCCTGAGTACTGAGCACCCAGCACCCCGAGCACTGAGCACCCAGCACCCTGAGTACTGAGCACCCTGAGTACTGAGCACTGAGCATCGAGCACCCTGAGTACTGAGCACCCTGAGGACTGAGCACCCATCACCCTGAGCACTGAGCACCCAGCACCCTTTGTACTGAGCACTGATCACCCTGAGCACTGAGCACCCAGCACCCCGAGCACTGAGCACCCAGAACCCTGAGTACTGAGCACCCAGCACCCTGAGCACTGAGCACAGAGCACCCTGAGTACTGAACACCCAGCACCCTGAGCACTGAGCACTGAGCACTGAGCACCCAGCACCCTGAGCACTGAGCACTGCGCACCCAGCACCCCGAGCACTGAGCAGCCTGCACCCTGAGCACCCAGCACCCTGAGCACTGAGCACCCTGAGAACTGAGCTCCCTGAGCACTGAGCACTGAGCACCCAGCACCCTGAGTACTGAGCAACCAGCACCTCGAGCACTGAGCACCCACCGCCCCGAGCACTGAGCACCCAGCACCCCGAGCACTGAGCACTGAGCACACTGAGCACTGAGCACCCAGCACCCCGAGTACTGAGCACTGAGCACCCTGAGTACTGAGCACCCAGCACCCCGAGTACTGCGCACTGAGCACCCTGAGTACTGAGCACCCAGCACCCTGAGCACTGAGAACCCTGAGTACTGAGCACCGAGCACCCTGAGTACTGAGCACCCAGCACCCTGAGCACTGAGCACGGAGCACCCCGAGGACTGAGCACCCAGCAACCTGAGCACTGAGCACCCAGCACCTTGAGTACTGAGCACCGAGCACCCCGAGAACTGAGCACCCAGCACGCTGAATACTGAGCACCCAGCACCCTGAGCACTGAGCACCAAGCACCCCGAGCACTGAGCACCCAGCACCCCGAGCACTGAGCACCCAGCACCCTGAGTACTGAGCACCCAACACCCAGAGTCCTGAGCACCCAGCACCCTGAGCACTGAGCACCCAGCACCCTGAGTACTGAGCACCCAGCACCCTGAGTACTGAGCACCCAGCACCCTGAGCACTGAGCACTGAGCACAGAACACCCTGAGCACTGAGCACTGAGCACCCAGCACCCCGAGCACTGAGCACCCAGCACCCCGCGCACTGAGCACCCAGCACCCTGAGCACTGAGCACCCTGAGGACTGAGTACCCAGCATCCTGAGCACTGAGCACCCAGCACCCTGAGTACTGAGCACCCAGCACCCTGAGCACTGAGAAGAGATCACCCTGAGTACTGAGCACCCAGCTCCCTGAGTACTGAGCCCCCAGCACCCTGAGTACTGAGCACCCAGCACCCCGAGCACTGAGCACCCAGCACCCCGAGAATGAGCACCCAACACCCTGAGTACTGAGAACCGAGCACCCTGAGTACTGAGCACCCAGCACCCTGAGTACTCAGCCCCCAGCACCCTGAGTACTGAGCACCCAGCACCCCGAGCACTGAGCACCCAGTACCCCGAGAATGAGCACCCAGCACCCTGAGTACTGAGCACCCAGCACCCTGAGTACTGAGCACTAAGAACCCAGAGCACTGAGCACCCAGCACCAGGAGCACGGAGCACCCAGGACCCCGAGCACTAGAGTACTGAGCACTGAGCACCCTGAGTACTGAGCACCCAGCACCCCGATCACTGAGCACCCAGCACCCTGAGCACTGAGCACCCAGCACCCTGAGCACTGAGCACCCAGCACCCTGAGTACTGAGCACCCAGCACGCTGAGTACTGAGCACCCAGCACCCCGAGCACTGAGCACCCAGCACCCTGAGTACTGAGCACTGAGCACCCAGCACCCCGAGCACTGAGCACCCAGCACCCTGTGTACTGAGCACTGAGCACCCTGAGTACTAAGCACCCAGCACCCTGAGTACTGGGCACCCAGCACCCCGAGTACTGAGCACTGAGCACCCTGAGGACTGCGCACCCAGCACCCTGAGCACTGAGCACACAGCACCCTGAGACTGAGCACCCAGGACCCCGAGCACTGAGCACCCAGCACCCTGAGTACAGAGCACCCAGCACCCCGAGTACTGAGCCCCCAGCACCCAGAGTACTGAGCACCCAGCACCCCGAGCACTGAGCACCCAGCACCCCGAGAATGAGCACCCAGCACCGTGAGTACTGAGCACCCAGCACCCTGAGTACTGAGCACTATGCACCCAGAGCACTGAGCGCCCAGCACCACGAGCACGGAGCACCCAGGACACCGAGCACTGAGTACTGAGCACCCAGCACCCTGAGTACTGAGCACCGAGCTCCCCGAGCACCCAGCACCATGAGCACTGAGCACCCAGCACCCTGAGTACCTAGCACGGAGCACGCTGAGTACTGAGCACCCAGCACCCTGAGTACTGAGCACTGAGCACCCAGCACCCTGAGTACTGAGCACTGAGCACCCAGCACCCCGAGCACTGAGCAGCCAGCACCCTGAGTACTGAGCACCGAGCACCCCGAGCACTGAGTACCCAGCACCCCGAGCACTGAGCACCCAGCACCCTGTGTACTGAGCACCCAGCACCCTGAGTACTGAGCACTGAGCACAAAGCACCCGGAGTACTGAGCACCCAGCACCCTGAGTACTGAGCACCCAGGACCCTGAGCACTGAGCACCGAGCACCCTGATCACTGAGCACCCAGCACCCTGAGCACTGAGCACCCAGCACCCTGAGAACTGAGCACCCAGCACCCTGAGAACTGAGCACACAGCACCTTGAGTACTGAGCACCGAGCACCCCGAGCACTGAGCACCCAGCACCCTGAGAACTGAGCACCCAGCACCTTGAGTAATGAGCACCGAGCACCCCGAGCACTGAGCACCCAGCACCCCGAGAATGAGCACCCAGCACCCTGAGTACTGAGCACCCAGCCCCCTGAGTACTGAGCACTAAGCACCCAGAGCACTGAGCACCCAGCACCCTGAGAATGCGCAACCAGCACCCTGAGTACTGAGCACCCAGCACCCTGAGTACTGAGCACTAAGCACCCAGAGCACTGAGCACCCAGCACCCCGAGCACGGAGCACCCAGCACCCCGAGTACTGAGCACTGAGCACCCTGAGTACTGAGCACCCAGCACCCCGAGCACGGAGCACCCAGCACGCTGAGTACTGAGCACCCAATACCCAGATTACTGAGCACCCAGCACCCTGAGCACTGAGCACCCAGCACCCTGAGTACTGAGTACTGAGCACAGAGCACCCTGAGTACTGAGCACACAGCACCCCGAGTACTGAGCACCCAGCACCCCGAGCACTGAGCACCCAGCGCCCAGAGCACTGAGCACCCAGCACCCGGAGCACTGAACACTGAGCACCCTGAGCACTGAGCACCCAGCACCCCGAGTACTGAGCACTGAGCACCCTGAGTACTGAGCACCAAGCACTCCGAGTACTGAGCACTGAGCACCCTGGGTACTGAGCACCCAGCACCCTGAGCACTGAGCACCCAGCACCCTGAGTACTGAGCACTGAGAACCCTGAGTACTGAGCACCGAGCACCCTGAGTACTGAGCACCCAGCACCCTGATCACTGAGCACGGAGCACCCCGAGGACTGAGTACCCAGCACCCTGAGCACTGAGCACCCAGCACCTTGAGTACTGAGCACCGAGCACCCCGAGCACTGAGCACCCAGCACCCTGAGTACTGAGCACCCAGCACCCTGAGCACTGAGCACCCAGCACCCTGAGCACAGAGCACGCAGCACCCCGAGCACTGAGCACCCAGCACCCTGAGTACTGAGCACAGAGCACCCTGAGCACTGAGCACCCAGCACCCTGAGTACTGAGCACCCAGCACCCTGAGTACTGAGCAACCAGCACCCTGAGCACTGAGCACTGAGCACCCAGCACCCTGAGCACTGAGCACCCAGCACCCTGAGCATTGAGCACCCAGCACCCTGAGTACTGAGCACCCAGCACCCTGAGTACTGAGCACCCAGCACCCTGAGTACTAAGCACTCAGCACCCTGAGTACTGAGCACCGAGCACCCCGAGCACTGAGCACCCAGCACCCTGAGCACCGAGCACCCGGAGGACTGAGCACCCAGCACCCTGAGCACTGAGCACCGATCACCCTGAGCACTGAGCACCCAGCACCCCGAGCACTGAGCACCCAGCACCCTGAGTACTGAGCACCCAGCACCCAGAGTACTGAGCACCCAGCACCCTGAGTACTGAGCACTGAGCACCCCGAGTACTGAGCACCCAGCACCCCGAGCACTGAGCACCCAGCACCCTGAGCACTGAGCACCCTGAGCACTGAGCACCCTGAGCACTGAGCACTGAGCACCCAGCACCCTGAGTACTGAGCACCCAACACTCTGAGCACTGAGCACCCAGCACGCTGAGTACTGAGCACTGAGCACACAGCACCCTGAGTACTGAGCAACCAGCACCTCGAGCACTGAGCACCCAGCGCCCCGAGCACTGAGCACCCAGCACCCCGAGAACTGAGCACTGTGCACACTGAGCACTGAGCACCCAGCACCCCGAGTACTGAGCACTGAGCACCCTGAGTACTGAGAACCCAGCACCCCGAGTACTGAGCACTGAGCACCCTGAGCACTGAGAACCCGGAGTACTGAGCACCGAGCAACCTGAGTACTGAACACCCAGCACCCTGAGCACTGAGCACGGAGCACCCCGAGGAGTGAGCACCCAGCACCCTGAGCACTGAGCACCCAGCACCTTGTGTACTGAGCACCGAGCACCCCGAGCACTGAGCACCCAGCACGCTGAATATTGAGCACCCAGCACCCTGAGCACTGAGCACCCAGCACCCCGAGCACTGAGCACCCAGCACCCCGAGCACTGAGCACCCAGCACATTGAGTACTGAGCACCCAACACCCAGAGTCCTGAGCACCCAGCACCCTGAGCACTGATCACCCAGCACCCTGAGTACTGAGCACCCAGCACCCTGAGTACTGAGCACCCAGCACCCTGAGCACTGAGCACTGAGCACCCAACACCCTGAGCACTGAGCACTGAGCACCCAGCACCCCGAGCACTGAGCACCCAGCACCCCGCGCACTGAGCACCCAGCACCCTGAGCACTGAGCACCCAGCACCCTGAGTACTGAGCACCCAGCACCATGAGAACTGAGCACCCAGCACCCTGAGTACTGAGCACTCAGCACCCTGAGTACTGAGCACCGAGCACCCCGAGCACTGAGCACCCAGCACCCTGAGCACTGAGCACCCGGAGGACTGAGCACCCAGCACCCTGAGCACTGAGCACCGATCACCCTGAGCACTGAGCACCCAGCACCCCGAGCACTGAGCACCCAGCACCCTGAGTACTGAGCACCCAGCACCCCGAGTACTGAGCACCCAGCACCCTGAGTACTGAGCACCCAGCACCCCGAGCACTGAGCACCCAGCACCCTGAGTACTGAGCACCCTGAGTACTGAGCACTGAGCATCGAGCACCCTGAGTACTGAGCACCCTGAGGACTGAGCACCCATCACCCTGAGCACTGAGCACCCAGCACCCTTTGTACTGAGCACTGATCACCCTGAGCACTGAGCACCCAGCACCCCGAGCACTGAGCACCCAGAACCCTGAGTACTGAGCACCCAGCACCCTGAGCACTGAGCACAGAGCACCCTGAGTACTGAACACCCAGCACCCTGAGCACTGAGCACTGAGCACTGAGCACCCAGCACCCTGAGCACTGAGCACTGCGCACCCAGCACCCCGAGCACTGAGCAGCCTGCACCCTGAGCACCCAGCACCCTGAGCACTGAGCACCCTGAGAACTGAGCTCCCTGAGCACTGAGCACTGAGCACCCAGCACCCTGAGTACTGAGCAACCAGCACCTCGAGCACTGAGCACCCACCGCCCCGAGCACTGAGCACCCAGCACCCCGAGCACTGAGCACTGAGCACACTGAGCACTGAGCACCCAGCACCCCGAGTACTGAGCACTGAGCACCCTGAGTACTGAGCACCCAGCACCCCGAGTACTGCGCACTGAGCACCCTGAGTACTGAGCACCCAGCACCCTGAGCACTGAGAACCCTGAGTACTGAGCACCGAGCACCCTGAGTACTGAGCACCCAGCACCCTGAGCACTGAGCACGGAGCACCCCGAGGACTGAGCACCCAGCAACCTGAGCACTGAGCACCCAGCACCTTGAGTACTGAGCACCGAGCACCCCGAGAACTGAGCACCCAGCACGCTGAATACTGAGCACCCAGCACCCTGAGCACTGAGCACCAAGCACCCCGAGCACTGAGCACCCAGCACCCCGAGCACTGAGCACCCAGCACCCTGAGTACTGAGCACCCAACACCCAGAGTCCTGAGCACCCAGCACCCTGAGCACTGAGCACCCAGCACCCTGAGTACTGAGCACCCAGCACCCTGAGTACTGAGCACCCAGCACCCTGAGCACTGAGCACTGAGCACAGAACACCCTGAGCACTGAGCACTGAGCACCCAGCACCCCGAGCACTGAGCACCCAGCACCCCGCGCACTGAGCACCCAGCACCCTGAGCACTGAGCACCCTGAGGACTGAGTACCCAGCATCCTGAGCACTGAGCACCCAGCACCCTGAGTACTGAGCACCCAGCACCCTGAGCACTGAGCACCCAGGACCCCGAGCACTGAGCACCCAGCACCCTGAGCACTGAGCACCCAGCACCCTGAGTACTGAGCACCCAGCACCCTGAGCACTGAGCACCAATCACCCTGAGCACTGAGCACCCAGCACCCTGAGTACTGAGCACCCAGCACCCTGAGTACTGAGTACCCAGCACCCTGAGCACTGAGCACCCAGCACCCTGAGTACTGAGCACCGAGCACCCTGAATACTTAGTACCCAGGAACCTTAGTACTGAGCACCCAGCACCCTGAGCACTGAGCACCCAGCACCCTGAGTACTGAGCACCCAGCACCACCTTCAGCACTGAGCACCCAGCACCCCGAGCACTGAGCACCCAGCACCCTGAGTACTGAGCACCCAGCACCCTGAGTACTGAGCACTGAGCACCCTGAGTACTGAGCACCCAGCACCCTGAGCACTGAGAACGGAGCACCCCGAGGACTGGGCACCCAGCACCCTGAGCACTGAGCACCCAGCACCTTGAGTACTGAGCACCGAGCACCCCGAGAACTGAGCACCCAGCACGCTGAATACTGATCACCCAGCACCCTGAGCACTGAGCACCCAGCACCCCGAGCACTGAGCACGGAGCACCCCGAGGAGTGAGCACCCAGCACCCTGAGCACTGAGCACCCTGAGGACTGAGTACCCAGCACCCTGAGCACTGAGCACCCAGCACCCTGAGTACTGAGCACCGCAGCACCCTGAGCACTGAGCACCCAGGACCCGGAGCACTGAGCACCCAGCACCCTGAGCACTGAGCACCCAGCACCCTGAGTACTGAGCACCCAGCACCCTGAGCAATGAGCACCAAGCACCCTGAGCACTGAGCACCCAGCACCCTGAGTACTGAGCACCCAGCACCCTGAGTACTGAGTACCCAGCACCCTGAGCACTGAGCACCCAGCACCCTGAGTACTGAGCACCGAGCACCCTGAATACTTAGTACCCAGGAACCTTAGTACTGAGCACCCAGCACCCTGAGCACTGAGCACCCAGCACCTTAGTACTGAGCACCCAGCACCACCCTCAGCACTGAGCACCCAGCACCCCGAGCACTGAGCAACCAGCACCCTGAGTACTGAGCACCCAGCACCCTGAGTACTGAGCACTGAGCACCCTGAGTACTGAGCACCCAGCACCCTGAGCACTGAGAACGGAGCACCCCGAGGACTGGGCACCCAGCACCCTGAGCACTGAGCACCGAGCACCTTGAGTACTGAGCACCGAGCACCCCGAGAACTGAGCACCCAGCACGCTGAATACTGATCACCCAGCACCCTGAGCACTGAGCACCCAGCACCCCGAGCACTGAGCACCCAGCACCCCGAGCACTGAGCACGGAGCACCCCGAGGAGTGAGCACCCAGCACCCTGAGCACTGAGCACCCAGCACCTTGAGTACTGAGCACCGAGCACCCCGAGCACTGAGCACCCAGCACGCTGAATACTGAGCACCCAGCACCCTGAGCACTGAGCACCCAGCACCCCGAGCACTGAGCACCCAGCACCCCGAGCACTGAGCACCCAGCACCCTGAGTACTGAGCAACCAGCACCTCGAGCACTGAGCACCCACCGCCCCGAGCACTGAGCACCCAGCACCCCGAGCACTGAGCACTGAGCACACTGAGCACTGAGCACCCAGCACCCCGAGTACTGAGCACTGAGCACCCTGAGTACTGAGCACCCAGCACCCCGAGTACTGCGCACTGAGCACCCTGAGTACTGAGCACCCAGCACCCTGAGCACTGAGAACCCTGAGTACTGAGCACCGAGCACCCTGAGTACTGAGCACCCAGCAACCTGAGCACTGAGCACGGAGCACCCCGAGGACTGAGCACCCAGCAACCTGAGCACTGAGCACCCAGCACCTTGAGTACTGAGCACCGAGCACCCCGAGAACTGAGCACCCAGCACGCTGAATACTGAGCACCCAGCACCCTGAGCACTGAGCACCAAGCACCCCGAGCACTGAGCACCCAGCACCCCGAGCACTGAGCACCCAGCACCCTGTGTACTGAGCACCCAACACCCAGAGTCCTGAGCACCCAGCACCCTGAGCACTGAGCACCCAGCACCCTGAGTACTGAGCACCCAGCACCCTGAGTACTGAGCACCCAGCACCCTGAGCACTGAGCACTGAGCACAGAACACCCTGAGCACTGAGCACTGAGCACCCAGCACCCCGAGCACTGAGCACCCAGCACCCCGCGCACTGAGCACCCAGCACCCTGAGCACTGAGCACCCTGAGGACTGAGTACCCAGCATCCTGAGCACTGAGCACCCAGCACCCTGAGTACTGAGCACCCAGCACCCT
>NW_024543716.1:0-38677 GCF_018167655.1 Microtus oregoni
TGCTCGGGTTGCTGGGTGCTCAGTACTCAGGGTGCTGGGGGCTCAGTACTCAGGGTGCTGGGTGCTCAGTACTCATGGTGCTCGGTATCTCAGTACTCAGGGTGCTGGGTGCTCATTCTCGGGGTGCTGGGTGCTCAGTGCTCGGGGTGCTGGGTGCTCAGTACTCAGGGTGCTGGGGGCTCAGTACTCAGGGTGCTGGGTTGCTCAGTACACAGGGTGATCTGTTCTCAGTACTCAGGTTGCTGGGTGCTCAGTGCTCGGGTGCTGGGTGCTCAGTATTCGGGGTGCTCAGTGCTCAGTACTCAGGGTGCTGGGTGCTCAGTACTCCGGGTGCTGGGTGCTCAGTGCTCGGGGTGCTCGGTGCTCAGTACTCGGGGTGCAGGGTGCTCAGTACTCGGGTGCTGGGTGCTCAGTGTTCAGGGAGCTGGGTGCTCAGTGCTCAGGGTGCTGGGAGCTCAGTACTAAGGGTGCTGGGTGCTCAGTACTCAGGGTGCTCGGTGCTCAGTACTCAGGGTGCTCGGTGCTCAGTACTCAGGGTGCTGGGTGCTCAGAGCTCAGAGTGCTGGGTACTCAGTACTCAGGGTGCTGAGTGCCTCAGTACTCAGCGTGCTGGGTGGTCAGTGCTCAGGGTGCTGGGTGCTCAGTGCTCAGGGTGCTGGGTGCTCAGTGCTCGGGGTGTTGGGTGCTCAGTACTCAGGATGCTCGGTGCTCAGTGCTCAGTAATCAGGGTGCTCAGTACTCAGGGTGCTGGGTGCTCAGTGCTCGGGGTGCTGGGTGCTCAGTACTCAGGGTGATCTGTTCTCAGTACTCAGGTTGCTGGGTGCTCAGTGCTCGGGGTGCTGGGTGCTCAGTACTCGGGGTGCTCAGTGTTCAGTACTCAGGGTGTTGGGTGCTCAGTACTCAGGGTGCTGGGTGCTCAGTGCTCGGGGTGCTCGGTGCTCAGTACTCGGTGTGCAGGGTGCTCAGTACTCGGGGTGCTGGGTGCTCAGTGCTCAGGGTGCTGGGTGCTCAGTACTCAGGGTGCTGAGTGCTCAGTACTCAGGGTGCTGGGTGCTCAGTACTCAGGTTGCTGGTTGCTCAGTACTCAGGGTGCTGGGTGCTCAGTGCTCAGGGTGCTGGGTGCTCAGTGCTCGGGGTGCTGGGTGCTCACGGCTGTGGTGCTGGGTGCTCAGTTCTCAGTGCTCAGGGTGCTGGGTGCTCAGTGCTCAGTGCTCAGGGTGCTGGTTGCCCAGTACTCAGGGTGCTGGGTGCTCAGTACTCAGGGTGCTGGGTGCTCAGTGCTCAGGGTGCTCTGTGCTCAGTACTCAGGGTGCTGGGTGCTCAGTGCTCGGGTGCTGCGTGCTCAGTGCTCAGGGAGCTGGGTGCTCAGTGCTCAGGGTGCTGGGTGCTCAGTACTCAGGGTGCTGGGTGCTCAGTCCTCGGGGTGCTCCGTGCTCAGCCCTCGGGGTGCTCCGTGCTCAGTGATGAGGGTGCTGGGTGCTCAGTACTCAGGGTGCTCGGTGCTCAGTACTCAGGGATCTCAGTGCTCAGTACTCAGGGTGCTGGGTGCTCAGTGCCCAGGGTGCTGGGTGCTCAGTACTCAGGGTGCTCAGTGCTCAGTTCTCGGGGTGCTTGGTGCTCAGTACTCAGGGTGCTCAGTGCTCAGTACTCGGGGTCCTGGTGCTCAGTGCTCAGGGTGCTCACTGCTCAGTGCTCGGGGTGCTGTGTGCTCAGTGCTCGGGGCGCTGGGTGCTCAGTGCTCGGGGTGCTCGTGCTCAGTACTCGGGGTGCTGGGTGCTCAGTGCTCAGGGTGCTCAGTGCTCAGTGCTCAGGGTGCTGGGTGTTCAGTACTCAGGGTGCTGGGTGCTCAGTACTCAGGGTGCTGGGTGCTCAGTGCTCAGGGTGCTGGGTGCTCAGTGCTCGGGGTGCTGGGTGCTCAGTACTCAGTGTGTTCAGTGCTCGGGGAGCTCGGTGCTCAGTACTCAGGGTGCTGGGTGCTCAGTTCTCAGTGCTCGGGGTCCTGGGTGCTCCGTGCTCAGGGTGCTGGGTGCTCAGTGCTCTGGGTGCTTAGTGCTCAGTACTCAGGGTGCTGGGTGCTCAGTACTCATGGTGCTGGGTGCTCATTCTCAGGGTGCTGGTGCTCAGTGCTCGGGTTGCTGGGTGCTTAGTACTCAGGGTGCTGGGGGCTCAGTACTCAGGGTGCTGGGTGCTCAGTACTCAGGGTGCTCGGTTCTCAGTACTCAGGGTGCTGGTGCTCATTGTCGGGGTGCGGGGAGCTCAGTGCTCGGGTGCTGGGTGCTCAGTACTCAGGGTGCTGGGGGCTCAGTACTCAGGGTGCTGGGTGCTCAGTACTCAGGGTGATCTGTTCTCAGTACTCAGGTTGCTGGGTGCTCAGTGCTGGGGGTGCTGGGTGCTCAGTACTCGGGGTGCTCAGTGCTCAGTACTCAGGGTGCTGGGTGCTCAGTACTCAGGGTGCTGGGTGCTCAGTGCTCGGGGTGCTCGGTGCTCAGTACTCGGGGTGCAGGTGCTCAGTACTCGGGGTTCTGGGTGCTCAGTGCTCCGGGAGCTGGGTGCTCAGTGCTCGGGGTGCTGGGTGCTCAGTGCTGAGGGTGGTGCTGGGTGCTCAGTACTCAGGGTGCTGGGTGCTCAGTGCTCAGGGTGCTGGGTGCTCAGTACTAAGGGTGCTGGGTGCTCAGTACTCAGGGTGCTCGTTGCTCAGTACTCAGGGTGCTGGGTGCTCAGAGCTCAGGGTTCTGGGTACTCAGCACTCAGGGTGCTGGGTGCTCAGTACTCTGGGTGTTGGGTGCTCAGTACTCAGGGTGCTGGTTGCTCCGTGCTCAGGGTGCTGGGTGCTCAGTGGCTCAGGGTTCTGGGTGCTCAGTGCTCAGGGTGCTGGGTGCTCAGTACTCAGGGTGCTGGGTGCTTAGTGCTCGAGATGCTCGGTGCTCAGTACTCAAGGTGCTGGGTGCTCAGTGCTCAGGGTGCTGGGTGCTCAGTCCTCGGGGTGCTCCGTGCTCATGGTGCTGGGTGCTCAGTGCTCAGGGTGCTGGGTGCTCAGTGCTCGGGGTGCTGGCTGCTCAGTACTCAGTGTGCTCAGTGCTCGGGGTCCTGGTTGCTCCGTGCTCGGGGTGCTGGGTGCTCAGTGCTCTGGGTGCTTAGTGCTCAGTACTCAGGGTGCTGGGTGCTCAGTACTCATGGTGCTGGGTGCTCATTCTCAGGGTGCTGGGTGCTCAGTGCTCGGTTGCTGGGTGCTCAGTACTCAGGGTGCTGGGGGCTCAGTACTCAGGGTGCTGGGTGCTCAGTACTCATGGTGCTCGGTTCTCAGTACTCAGGGTGCTGGGTGCTCATTCTCGGGGTGCTGGGTGCTCAGTGCTCGGGGTGCTGGGTGCTTCAGTACTCAGGGTGCTGGGGGCTCAGTACTCAGGGTGCTGGGTGCTCAGTACACAGGGGATCTGTTCTCAGTACTCAGGTTGCTGGGTGCTCAGTGCTCGGGGTGCTGGTGCTCAGTATCGGGGTGCTCAGTGCTCAGTACTCAGGGTGCTGGGTGCTCAGTACTCCGGGTGCTGGGTGCTCAGTGCTCGGGGTGCTCGGTGCCTCAGTACTCGGGGTGCAGGGTGCTCAGTACTCGGGGTGCTGGGTGCTCAGTGTTCAGGGAGCTGGGTGCTCAGTGCTCAGGGTGCTGGGAGCTCAGTACTAAGGGTGCTGGGTGCTCAGTACTCAGGGTGCTCGGTGCTCAGTACTCAGGGTGCTCGGTGCTCAGTACTCAGGGTGCTGGGTGCTCAGAGCTCAGAGTGCTGGGTACTCAGTACTCAGGGTGCTGAGTGCTCAGTACTCAGCGTGCTGGGTGGTCAGTGCTCAGGGTGCTGGGTGCTCAGTGCTCAGGGTGCTGGGTGCTCAGTGCTCGGGGTGTTGGGTGCTCAGTACTCAGGATGCTCGGTGCTCAGTGCTCAGTAATCAGGGTGCTCAGTACTCAGGGTGCTGGGTGCTCAGTGCTCGGGGTGCTGGGTGCTCAGTACTCAGGGTGATCTGTTCTCAGTACTCAGGTTGCTGGGTGCTCAGTGCTCGGGGTGCTGGGTGCTCAGTACTCGGGGTGCTCAGTGTTCAGTACTCAGGGTGTTGGGTGCTCAGTACTCAGGGTGCTGGGTGCTCAGTGCTCGGGGTGCTCGGTGCTCAGTACTCGGTGTGCAGGGTGCTCAGTACTCGGGGTGCTGGGTGCTCAGTGCTCAGGGTGCTGGGTGCTCAGTACTCAGGGTGCTGAGTGCTCAGTACTCAGGGTGCTGGGTGCTCAGTACTCAGGTTGCTGGTTGCTCAGTACTCAGGGTGCTGGGTGCTCAGTGCTCAGGGTGCTGGGTGCTCAGTGCTCGGGGTGCTGGGTGCTCACGGCTGTGGTGCTGGGTGCTCAGTTCTCAGTGCTCAGGGTGCTGGGTGCTCAGTGCTCAGTGCTCAGGGTGCTGGTTGCCCAGTACTCAGGGTGCTGGGTGCTCAGTACTCAGGGTGCTGGGTGCTCAGTGCTCAGGGTGCTCTGTGCTCAGTACTCAGGGTGCTGGGTGCTCAGTGCTCGGGGTGCTGCGTGCTCAGTGCTCAGGGAGCTGGGTGCTCAGTGCTCAGGGTGCTGGGTGCTCAGTACTCAGGGTGCTGGGTGCTCAGTGCTCGTTGTGCTCGTTGCTCAGCCCTCGGGGTGCTCCGTGCTCAGTGATGAGGGTGCTGGGTGCTCAGTACTCAGGGTGCTCGGTGCTCAGTACTCAGGGATCTCAGTGCTCAGTACTCAGGGTGCTGGGTGCTCAGTGCTCAGGGTGCTGGGTGCTCAGTACTCAGGGTGCTCAGTGCTCAGTTCTCGGGGTGCTTGGTGCTCAGTACTCAGGGTGCTCAGTGCTCAGTACTCGGGGTCCTGGGTGCTCAGTGCTCAGGGTGCTCAGTGCTCAGTGCTCGGGGTGCTGTGTGCTCAGTGCTCGGGGCGCTGGGTGCTCAGTGCTCGGGGTGCTCGGTGCTCAGTACTCGGGGTGCTGGGTGCTCAGTGCTCAGGGTGCTCAGTGCTCAGTGCTCAGGGTGCTGGGTGTTCAGTACTCAGGGTGCTGGGTGCTCAGTACTCAGGGTGCTGGGTGCTCAGTGCTCAGGGTGCTGGGTGCTCAGTGCTCGGGGTGCTCGGTGCTCAGTACTCGGGGTGCAGGGTGCTCAGTACTCGGGGTTCTGGGTGCTCAGTGCTCCGGGAGCTGGGTGCTCAGTGCTCGGGGTGCTGGGTGCTCAGTGCTGAGGGTGGTGCTGTGTGCTCAGTACTCAGGGTGCTGGGTGCTCAGTGCTCAGGTTGCTGGGTGCTCAGTACTAAGGGTGCTGGGTGCTCAGTACTCAGGGTGCTCGTTGCTCAGTACTCAGGGTGCTGGGTGCTCAGAGCTCAGGGTTCTGGGTACTCAGCACTCAGGGTGCTGGGTGCTCAGTACTCTGGGTGTTGGGTGCTCAGTACTCAGGGTGCTGGTTGCTCCGTGCTCAGGGTGCTGGGTGCTCAGTGCTCAGGGTTCTGGGTGCTCAGTGCTCAGGGTGCTGGGTGCTCAGTACTCAGGGTGCTGGGTGCTTAGTGCTCGAGGTGCTCGGTGCTCAGTACTCAAGGTGCTGGGTGCTCAGTGCTCAGGGTGCTGGGTGCTCAGTCCTCGGGGTGCTCCGTGCTCATGGTGCTGGGTGCTCAGTGCTCAGGGTGCTGGGTGCTCAGTGCTCGGGGTGCTGGCTGCTCAGTACTCAGTGTGCTCAGTGCTCGGGGTCCTGGTTGCTCCGTGCTCGGGGTGCTGGGTGCTCAGTGCTCTGGGTGCTTAGTGCTCAGTACTCAGGGTGCTGGGTGCTCAGTACTCATGGTGCTTTGTGCTCATTCTCAGGGTGCTGGGTGCTCAGTGCTCGGGTTGCTGGGTGCTCAGTACTCAGGGTGCTGGGGGCTCAGTACTCAGGGTGCTGGGTGCTCAGTACTCATGGTGCTCGGTTCTCAGTACTCAGGGTGCTGGGTGCTCATTCTCGGGGTGCTGGGTGCTCAGTGCTCGGGGTGCTGGGTGCTCAGTACTCAGGGTGCTGGGGGCTCAGTACTCAGGGTGCTGGGTGCTCAGTACACAGGGTGATCTGTTCTCAGTACTCAGGTTGCTGGGTGCTCAGTGCTCGGGGTGCTGGGTGCTCAGTATTCGGGGTGCTCAGTGCTCAGTACTCAGGGTGCTGGGTGCTCAGTACTCCGGGTGCTGGGTGCTCAGTGCTCGGGGTGCTCGGTGCTCAGTACTCGGGGTGCAGGGTGCTCAGTACTCGGGGTGCTGGGTGCTCAGTGTTCAGGGAGCTGGGTGCTCAGTGCTCAGGGTGCTGGGAGCTCAGTACTAAGGGTGCTGGGTGCTCAGTACTCAGGGTGCTCGGTGCTCAGTACTCAGGGTGCTCGGTGCTCAGTACTCAGGGTGCTGGGTGCTCAGAGCTCAGAGTGCTGGGTACTCAGTACTCAGGGTGCTGAGTGCTCAGTACTCAGCGTGCTGGGTGGTCAGTGCTCAGGGTGCTGGGTGCTCAGTGCTCAGGGTGCTGGGTGCTCAGTGCTCGGGGTGTTGGGTGCTCAGTACTCAGGATGCTCGGTGCTCAGTGCTCAGTAATCAGGGTGCTCAGTACTCAGGGTGCTGGGTGCTCAGTGCTCGGGGTGCTGGGTGCTCAGTACTCAGGGTGATCTGTTCTCAGTACTCAGGTTGCTGGGTGCTCAGTGCTCGGGGTGCTGGGTGCTCAGTACTCGGGGTGCTCAGTGTTCAGTACTCAGGGTGTTGGGTGCTCAGTACTCAGGGTGCTGGGTGCTCAGTGCTCGGGGTGCTCGGTGCTCAGTACTCGGTGTGCAGGGTGCTCAGTACTCGGGGTGCTGGGTGCTCAGTGCTCAGGGTGCTGGGTGCTCAGTACTCAGGGTGCTGAGTGCTCAGTACTCAGGGTGCTGGGTGCTCAGTACTCAGGTTGCTGGTTGCTCAGTACTCAGGGTGCTGGGTGCTCAGTGCTCAGGGTGCTGGGTGCTCAGTGCTCGGGGTGCTGGGTGCTCACGGCTGTGGTGCTGGGTGCTCAGTTCTCAGTGCTCAGGGTGCTGGGTGCTCAGTGCTCAGTGCTCAGGGTGCTGGTTGCCCAGTACTCAGGGTGCTGGGTGCTCAGTACTCAGGGTGCTGGGTGCTCAGTGCTCAGGGTGCTCTGTGCTCAGTACTCAGGGTGCTGGGTGCTCAGTGCTCGGGGTGCTGCGTGCTCAGTGCTCAGGGAGCTGGGTGCTCAGTGCTCAGGGTGCTGGGTGCTCAGTACTCAGGGTGCTGGGTGCTCAGTCCTCGGGGTGCTCCGTGCTCAGCCCTCGGGGTGCTCCGTGCTCAGTGATGAGGGTGCTGGGTGCTCAGTACTCAGGGTGCTCGGTGCTCAGTACTCAGGGATCTCAGTGCTCAGTACTCAGGGTGCTGGGTGCTCAGTGCCCAGGGTGCTGGGTGCTCAGTACTCAGGGTGCTCAGTGCTCAGTTCTCGGGGTGCTTGGTGCTCAGTACTCAGGGTGCTCAGTGCTCAGTACTCGGGGTCCTGGGTGCTCAGTGCTCAGGGTGCTCACTGCTCAGTGCTCGGGGTGCTGTGTGCTCAGTGCTCGGGGCGCTGGGTGCTCAGTGCTCGGGGTGCTCGGTGCTCAGTACTCGGGGTGCTGGGTGCTCAGTGCTCAGGGTGCTCAGTGCTCAGTGCTCAGGGTGCTGGGTGTTCAGTACTCAGGGTGCTGGGTGCTCAGTACTCAGGGTGCTGGGTGCTCAGTGCTCAGGGTGCTGGGTGCTCAGTGCTCGGGGTGCTGGGTGCTCAGTACTCAGTGTGTTCAGTGCTCGGGGAGCTCGGTGCTCAGTACTCAGGGTGCTGGGTGCTCAGTTCTCAGTGCTCGGGGTCCTGGGTGCTCCGTGCTCAGGGTGCTGGGTGCTCAGTGCTCTGGGTGCTTAGTGCTCAGTACTCAGGGTGCTGGGTGCTCAGTACTCATGGTGCTGGGTGCTCATTCTCAGGGTGCTGGGTGCTCAGTGCTCGGGTTGCTGGGTGCTTAGTACTCAGGGTGCTGGGGGCTCAGTACTCAGGGTGCTGGGTGCTCAGTACTCAGGGTGCTCGGTTCTCAGTACTCAGGGTGCTGGGTGCTCATTGTCGGGGTGCGGGGAGCTCAGTGCTCGGGGTGCTGGGTGCTCAGTACTCAGGGTGCTGGGGGCTCAGTACTCAGGGTGCTGGGTGCTCAGTACTCAGGGTGATCTGTTCTCAGTACTCAGGTTGCTGGGTGCTCAGTGCTGGGGGTGCTGGGTGCTCAGTACTCGGGGTGCTCAGTGCTCAGTACTCAGGGTGCTGGGTGCTCAGTACTCAGGGTGCTGGGTGCTCAGTGCTCGGGGTGCTCGGTGCTCAGTACTCGGGGTGCAGGGTGCTCAGTACTCGGGGTTCTGGGTGCTCAGTGCTCCGGGAGCTGGGTGCTCAGTGCTCGGGGTGCTGGGTGCTCAGTGCTGAGGGTGGTGCTGGGTGCTCAGTACTCAGGGTGCTGGGTGCTCAGTGCTCAGGGTGCTGGGTGCTCAGTACTAAGGGTGCTGGGTGCTCAGTACTCAGGGTGCTCGTTGCTCAGTACTCAGGGTGCTGGGTGCTCAGAGCTCAGGGTTCTGGGTACTCAGCACTCAGGGTGCTGGGTGCTCAGTACTCTGGGTGTTGGGTGCTCAGTACTCAGGGTGCTGGTTGCTCCGTGCTCAGGGTGCTGGGTGCTCAGTGCTCAGGGTTCTGGGTGCTCAGTGCTCAGGGTGCTGGGTGCTCAGTACTCAGGGTGCTGGGTGCTTAGTGCTCGAGATGCTCGGTGCTCAGTACTCAAGGTGCTGGGTGCTCAGTGCTCAGGGTGCTGGGTGCTCAGTCCTCGGGGTGCTCCGTGCTCATGGTGCTGGGTGCTCAGTGCTCAGGGTGCTGGGTGCTCAGTGCTCGGGGTGCTGGCTGCTCAGTACTCAGTGTGCTCAGTGCTCGGGGTCCTGGTTGCTCCGTGCTCGGGGTGCTGGGTGCTCAGTGCTCTGGGTGCTTAGTGCTCAGTACTCAGGGTGCTGGGTGCTCAGTACTCATGGTGCTGGGTGCTCATTCTCAGGGTGCTGGGTGCTCAGTGCTCGGGTTGCTGGGTGCTCAGTACTCAGGGTGCTGGGGGCTCAGTACTCAGGGTGCTGGGTGCTCAGTACTCATGGTGCTCGGTTCTCAGTACTCAGGGTGCTGGGTGCTCATTCTCGGGGTGCTGGGTGCTCAGTGCTCGGGGTGCTGGGTGCTCAGTACTCAGGGTGCTGGGGGCTCAGTACTCAGGGTGCTGGGTGCTCAGTACACAGGGTGATCTGTTCTCAGTACTCAGGTTGCTGGGTGCTCAGTGCTCGGGGTGCTGGGTGCTCAGTATTCGGGGTGCTCAGTGCTCAGTACTCAGGGTGCTGGGTGCTCAGTACTCCGGGTGCTGGGTGCTCAGTGCTCGGGGTGCTCGGTGCTCAGTACTCGGGGTGCAGGGTGCTCAGTACTCGGGGTGCTGGGTGCTCAGTGTTCAGGGAGCTGGGTGCTCAGTGCTCAGGGTGCTGGGAGCTCAGTACTAAGGGTGCTGGGTGCTCAGTACTCAGGGTGCTCGGTGCTCAGTACTCAGGGTGCTCGGTGCTCAGTACTCAGGGTGCTGGGTGCTCAGAGCTCAGAGTGCTGGGTACTCAGTACTCAGGGTGCTGAGTGCTCAGTACTCAGCGTGCTGGGTGGTCAGTGCTCAGGGTGCTGGGTGCTCAGTGCTCAGGGTGCTGGGTGCTCAGTGCTCGGGGTGTTGGGTGCTCAGTACTCAGGATGCTCGGTGCTCAGTGCTCAGTAATCAGGGTGCTCAGTACTCAGGGTGCTGGGTGCTCAGTGCTCGGGGTGCTGGGTGCTCAGTACTCAGGGTGATCTGTTCTCAGTACTCAGGTTGCTGGGTGCTCAGTGCTCGGGGTGCTGGGTGCTCAGTACTCGGGGTGCTCAGTGTTCAGTACTCAGGGTGTTGGGTGCTCAGTACTCAGGGTGCTGGGTGCTCAGTGCTCGGGGTGCTCGGTGCTCAGTACTCGGTGTGCAGGGTGCTCAGTACTCGGGGTGCTGGGTGCTCAGTGCTCAGGGTGCTGGGTGCTCAGTACTCAGGGTGCTGAGTGCTCAGTACTCAGGGTGCTGGGTGCTCAGTACTCAGGTTGCTGGTTGCTCAGTACTCAGGGTGCTGGGTGCTCAGTGCTCAGGGTGCTGGGTGCTCAGTGCTCGGGGTGCTGGGTGCTCACGGCTGTGGTGCTGGGTGCTCAGTTCTCAGTGCTCAGGGTGCTGGGTGCTCAGTGCTCAGTGCTCAGGGTGCTGGTTGCCCAGTACTCAGGGTGCTGGGTGCTCAGTACTCAGGGTGCTGGGTGCTCAGTGCTCAGGGTGCTCTGTGCTCAGTACTCAGGGTGCTGGGTGCTCAGTGCTCGGGGTGCTGCGTGCTCAGTGCTCAGGGAGCTGGGTGCTCAGTGCTCAGGGTGCTGGGTGCTCAGTACTCAGGGTGCTGGGTGCTCAGTGCTCGTTGTGCTCGTTGCTCAGCCCTCGGGGTGCTCCGTGCTCAGTGATGAGGGTGCTGGGTGCTCAGTACTCAGGGTGCTCGGTGCTCAGTACTCAGGGATCTCAGTGCTCAGTACTCAGGGTGCTGGGTGCTCAGTGCTCAGGGTGCTGGGTGCTCAGTACTCAGGGTGCTCAGTGCTCAGTTCTCGGGGTGCTTGGTGCTCAGTACTCAGGGTGCTCAGTGCTCAGTACTCGGGGTCCTGGGTGCTCAGTGCTCAGGGTGCTCAGTGCTCAGTGCTCGGGGTGCTGTGTGCTCAGTGCTCGGGGCGCTGGGTGCTCAGTGCTCGGGGTGCTCGGTGCTCAGTACTCGGGGTGCTGGGTGCTCAGTGCTCAGGGTGCTCAGTGCTCAGTGCTCAGGGTGCTGGGTGTTCAGTACTCAGGGTGCTGGGTGCTCAGTACTCAGGGTGCTGGGTGCTCAGTGCTCAGGGTGCTGGGTGCTCAGTGCTCGGGGTGCTGGGTGCTCAGTACTCAGTGTGTTCAGTGCTCGGGGAGCTCGGTGCTCAGTACTCAGGGTGCTGGGTGCTCAGTTCTCAGTGCTCGGGGTCCTGGGTGCTCCGTGCTCAGGGTGCTGGGTGCTCAGTGCTCTGGGTGCTTAGTGCTCAGTACTCAGGGTGCTGGGTGCTCAGTACTCATGGTGCTGGGTGCTCATTCTCAGGGTGCTGGGTGCTCAGTGCTCGGGATGCTGGGTGCTTAGTACTCAGGGTGCTGGGGGCTCAGTACTCAGGGTGCTGGGTGCTCAGTACTCAGGGTGCTCGGTTCTCAGTACTCAGGGTGCTGGGTGCTCATTGTCGGGGTGCGGGGAGCTCAGTGCTCGGGGTGCTGGGTGCTCAGTACTCAGGGTGCTGGGGGCTCAGTACTCAGGGTGCTGGGTGCTCAGTACTCAGGGTGATCTGTTCTCAGTACTCAGGTTGCTGGGTGCTCAGTGCTGGGGGTGCTGGGTGCTCAGTACTCGGGGTGCTCAGTGCTCAGTACTCAGGGTGCTGGGTGCTCAGTACTCAGGGTGCTGGGTGCTCAGTGCTCGGGGTGCTCGGTGCTCAGTACTCGGGGTGCAGGGTGCTCAGTACTCGGGGTTCTGGGTGCTCAGTGCTCCGGGAGCTGGGTGCTCAGTGCTCGGGGTGCTGGGTGCTCAGTGCTGAGGGTGGTGCTGGGTGCTCAGTACTCAGGGTGCTGGGTGCTCAGTGCTCAGGGTGCTGGGTGCTCAGTACTAAGGGTGCTGGGTGCTCAGTACTCAGGGTGCTCGTTGCTCAGTACTCAGGGTGCTGGGTGCTCAGAGCTCAGGGTTCTGGGTACTCAGCACTCAGGGTGCTGGGTGCTCAGTACTCTGGGTGTTGGGTGCTCAGTACTCAGGGTGCTGGTTGCTCCGTGCTCAGGGTGCTGGGTGCTCAGTGCTCAGGGTTCTGGGTGCTCAGTGCTCAGGGTGCTGGGTGCTCAGTACTCAGGGTGCTGGGTGCTTAGTGCTCGAGATGCTCGGTGCTCAGTACTCAAGGTGCTGGGTGCTCAGTGCTCAGGGTGCTGGGTGCTCAGTCCTCGGGGTGCTCCGTGCTCATGGTGCTGGGTGCTCAGTGCTCAGGGTGCTGGGTGCTCAGTGCTCGGGGTGCTGGCTGCTCAGTACTCAGTGTGCTCAGTGCTCGGGGTCCTGGTTGCTCCGTGCTCGGGGTGCTGGGTGCTCAGTGCTCTGGGTGCTTAGTGCTCAGTACTCAGGGTGCTGGGTGCTCAGTACTCATGGTGCTGGGTGCTCATTCTCAGGGTGCTGGGTGCTCAGTGCTCGGGTTGCTGGGTGCTCAGTACTCAGGGTGCTGGGGGCTCAGTACTCAGGGTGCTGGGTGCTCAGTACTCATGGTGCTCGGTTCTCAGTACTCAGGGTGCTGGGTGCTCATTCTCGGGGTGCTGGGTGCTCAGTGCTCGGGGTGCTGGGTGCTCAGTACTCAGGGTGCTGGGGGCTCAGTACTCAGGGTGCTGGGTGCTCAGTACACAGGGTGATCTGTTCTCAGTACTCAGGTTGCTGGGTGCTCAGTGCTCGGGGTGCTGGGTGCTCAGTATTCGGGGTGCTCAGTGCTCAGTACTCAGGGTGCTGGGTGCTCAGTACTCCGGGTGCTGGGTGCTCAGTGCTCGGGGTGCTCGGTGCTCAGTACTCGGGGTGCAGGGTGCTCAGTACTCGGGGTGCTGGGTGCTCAGTGTTCAGGGAGCTGGGTGCTCAGTGCTCAGGGTGCTGGGAGCTCAGTACTAAGGGTGCTGGGTGCTCAGTACTCAGGGTGCTCGGTGCTCAGTACTCAGGGTGCTGGGTGCTCAGAGCTCAGAGTGCTGGGTACTCAGTACTCAGGGTGCTGAGTGCTCAGTACTCAGCGTGCTGGGTGGTCAGTGCTCAGGGTGCTGGGTGCTCAGTGCTCAGGGTGCTGGGTGCTCAGTGCTCGGGGTGTTGGGTGCTCAGTACTCAGGATGCTCGGGGCTCAGTGCTCAGTAATCAGGGTGCTCAGTACTCAGGGTGCTGGGTGCTCAGTGCTCGGGGTGCTGGGTGCTCAGTACTCAGGGTGCTGGGTGCTCAGTACTCGGGGTGCTGGGTGCTCAGTACTCAGGGTGCTGAGTGCTCAGTGCTCGGGGTGCTGGGTGCTCACTGCTCAGGGTGATCGGTGCTCAGTGCTCAGGGTGCTGGGTTCTCAGTCCTCCGGGTGCTCAGTGCTCAGGGTGCTGGGTGCTCATTGCTCGGTGTGCTCGGTGCTCAGTACTCAGGGTGCTGAGTGCTCAGTACTCAGGGTGCTGGGTGCTCAGTACTCAGGTTGCTGGTTGCTCAGTACTCAGGGTGCTGGGTGCTCAGTGCTCAGGGTGTTGGGTGCTCAGTGCTCGGGGAGCTGGGTGCTCAGGGCTGTGGTGCTGGGTGCTCAGTGCTCAGTGCTCAGGGTGCTGGGTGCTCAGTGCTCAGTGCTCAGGGTGCTGGTTGCTCAGTACTCAGGGTGCTGGGTGCTCAGTACTCAGGGTGCTGGGTGCTCAGTGCTCAGAGTGCTCTGTGCTCAGTACTCAGGGTGCTGGGTGCTCAGTGCTCGGGGTGCTGGGTGCTCAGTGCTCAGGGTGCTGGGTGCGCAGTACTCAGGGTGCTGGGTGCTCAGTACTCAGGGTGCTTGGTGCTCAGTACTCAGGGTGCTCAGTGCTCAGTACTCGGGGTGCTGGGTGCTCAGTGCTCAGGGTGCTCAGTGCTCGGGGTGCTGGGTGCTCAGTGCTCGGGGTGCTGGGTGCTCAGTACTCGGGGTGCTTTGTGCTCAGTGCTCAGGGTGCTCAGTGCTCAGTACTCAGTGCTCAGGGTGCTCAGTGCTCAGTGCTCAGGGTGCTGGGTGTTCAGTACTCAGGGTGCTGGGTGCTCAGTACTCAGGGTGCTGGGTGCTCAGTACTCAGGGTGCTGGGTGCTCAGTGCTCGGGGTGCTCGGTGCTCAGTACTCGTGGTGCAGGCTGCTCAGTACTCGGGGTGCTGGGTGCTCAGTGCTCAGGGAGCTGGGTGCTCAGTGCTCGGGGTGCTGTGTGCTCAGTGCTGAGGGTGGTGCTGGGTGCTCAGTACTCAGGGTGCTGGGTGCTCAGTGCTCAGGGTGCTGGGTGCTCAGTACTAAGGGTGCTGGGTGCTCAGTACTCAGGGTGCTGGATGCTCAGTGCTCGGGGTGCTCGGTGCTCAGTACGTTGGGTGCTCACTACTCAGGGTGCTGGGTGCTCAGAGCTCAGGGTGCTGGGTACTCAGTTCTCAGGGTGCTGGGTGCTCAGTACTCTGGGTGTTGGGTGCTCAGTACTCAGGGTGCTGGGTGCTCAGAGCTCAGGGTGCTGGGTACTCAGTACTCAGGGTGCTGAGTGCTCAGTACTCAGGGTGCTGGGTGCTCAGTGCTCAGGGTGCTGGGTGCTCAGTGCTCGGGGTGCTGGGTGCTCAGTACTCAGGATACTCGGTGCTCAGTGCTCAGTAATCAGGGTGCTCAGTACTCAGGGTGCTGGGTGCTCAGTGCTCAGGGTGCTGGGTGCTCAGTACTCAGGGTGCTGAGTGCTCAGTACTCAGGGTGCTTGGTGCTCAGTACTCAGGGTGCTGAGTGCTCAGCGCTCGGGGTGCTGGGTGCTCACTGCTCAGGGTGATCGGTGCTCAGTGCTCAGGGTGCTAGGTGCTCAGTCCTTCGGGTGCTCAGTGCTCAGGGTGCTGGGTGCTCATTGCTCGGTGTGCTCGGTGCTCAGTACTCAGGGTGCTGAGTGCTCAGTACTCAGGGTGCAGGTTGCTCAGTACTCAGGTTGCTGGTTGCTCAGTACTCAGGGTGCTGGGTGCTCAGTGCTCAGGGTGCTGGGTGCTCAGTGCTCGGGGTGCTGGGTGCTCAGTGCTCAGAGTGCTCTGTGCTCAGTACTCAGGGTTGTGGGTGCTCAGTGCTCGGGGTGCTGGGTGCTCAGTGCTCAGGGTGCTGGGTGCTCAGTACTCAGGGTGCTGGGTGCTCAGTACTCAGGCTGCTTGGTGCTCAGTACTCAGGGTGCTCAGTGCTCAGTACTCGGGGTGCTGGGTGCTCAGTGCTCAGGGTGCTCAGTGCTCAGTGCTCGGGGTGCTGGGTGCTCAGTGCTCGGGGTGCTGGGTGCTCAGTACTCGGGGTGCTGGGTGCTCAGTGCTCAGGGTGCTCAGTGCTCAGTACTCAGTGCTCAGGGTGCTCAGTGCTCAGTGCTCAGGGTGCTGGGTGTTCAGTACTCAGGGTGCTGGGTGCTCAGTACTCAGGGTGCTGGGTGCTCAGTGCTCAGGGTGCTGGGTGCTCAGTACTCTGGGTGTTGGGTGCTCAGTACTCAGGGTGCTGGGTGCTCCGTGCTCAGGGTGCTGGGTGCTCAGTGCTCAGGGTTCTGGGTGCTCAGTGCTCAGGGTGCTGGGTGCTCAGTACTCAGGGTGCTCGGTGCTTAGTGCTCGAGGTGCTCGGTGCTCAGTACTCAAGGTGCTGGGTGCTCAGTGCTCAGGGTGCTGGGTGCTCAGTGCTCGGGGTGCTCCGTGCTCATGGTGCTGGGTGCTCAGTGCTCAGGGTGCTGGGTGCTCAGTGCTCGGGGTGCTGGGTGCTCAGTACTCAGTGTGCTCAGTGCTCGGGGATCTCGGTGCTCAGTACTCAGGGTGCTGGGTGCTCAGTTCTCAGTGCTCGGGGTCCTGGGTGCTCCGTGCTCGGGGTGCTGGGTGCTCAGTGCTCTGGGTGCTTAGTGCTCAGTACTCAGTGTGCTGGGTGCTCAGTACTCATGGTGCTGGGTGCTCATTCTCAGGGTGCTGGGTGCTCAGTGCTCGGGTTGCTGGGTGCTCAGTACTCAGGGTGCTGGGGGCTCAGTACTCAGGGTGCTGGGTGCTCAGTATCAGGGTGCTCGGTTCTCAGTACTCAGGGTGCTGGGTGCTCATTCTCGGGGTGCTGGGTGCTCAGTGCTCGGGGTGCTGGGTGCTCAGTACTCGGGGTGCTCAGTGCTCAGTACTCAGGGTGCTGGGTGCTCAGTACTCAGGGTGCTGGGTGCTCAGTAGTCGGGGTGCTCGGTGCTCAGTACTCGGGGTGCAGGGTGCTCAGTACTCGGGGTGCTGGGTGCTCAGTGCTCGGGGTGCTGGGTGCTCAGTGCTCGGGGTGCTGGGTGCTCAGTGCTGAGGGTGGTGCTGGGTGCTCAGTACTCAGGGTGCTGGGTGCTCAGTGCTCGGGGTGCTGGGTGCTCAGTACTAAGGGTGCTGGGTGCTCAGTACTCAGGGTGCTCGGTGCTCAGTACTCAGGGCGCTGGGTGCTCAGAGCTCAGGGTGCTGGGTACTCAGTACTCAGGGTGCTTGGTGCTCAGTACTCAGGGTGCTGGGTGCTCAGTGCTCAGGGTCCTGGGTGCTCAGTGCTCAGGGTGCTGGGTGCTCAGTGCTCGGCGTGCTGGGTGCTCAGTACTCAGGATGCTCGGTGCTCAGTGCTCAGTAATCAGGGTGCTCAGTACTCAGGGTGCTGGGTGCTCAGTGCTCGGGGTGCTGGGTGCTCAGTACTCAGGGTGCTGGGTGCTCAGTACTCAGGGTGCTGTGTGCTCAGTACTCAGGGTGCTGGGTGCTCAGTGCACGGGGTGCTGGGTGCTCACTGCTCAGGGTGATCGGTGCTCAGTGCTCAGGGTGCTGGGTGCTCAGTCCTCCGGGTGCTCAGTGCTCAGGGTGCTGGGTGCTCATCGCTCGGTGTGCTCGGTGCTCAGTACTCAGGGTGCTGAGTGCTCAGTACTCAGGGTGCTGGGTGCTCAGTACTCAGGTTGCTGGTTTCTCAGTACTCAGGGTGATGGGTGCTCAGTGCTCAGGGTGCTGGGTGCTCAGTGTTCGGGGTGCTGGGTGCTCAGGGCTTTGGTGCTGGGTGCTCAGTGCTCAGTGCTCAGGGTGCTGGGTGCTCAGTGCTCAGTGCTCAGGTTGCTCTGTGCTCAGTACTCAGGGTGCTGGGTGCTCAGTGCTCGGGGTGCTGCGTGCTCAGTGCTCAGGGAGCTGGGTGCTCAGTGCTCAGGGTGCTGGGTGCTCAGTACTCAGTGTGCTGGGTGCTCAGTGCTTGTTGTGCTCGGTGCTCAGTACTCAAGGTGCTGGGTGCTCAGTGCTCAGGGTTCTGGGTGCTCAGTCCTCGGGGTGCTCCGTGCTCAGTGATCAGGGTGCTGGGTGCTCAGTACTCAGGGTGCTCGGTGCTCAGTACTCAGGGGTCTCAGTGCTCAGTACTCAGGGTGCTGGGTGCTCAGTGCTCAGGGTGCTGGGTGCTCAGTACTCAGGGTGCTCAGTGCTCAGTACTCGGGGTGCTTGGTGCTCAGTACTCAGGGTGCTCGGTGCTCAGTACTCGTGGTGCTGGGTGCTCAGTGCTCAGGGTGCTCAGTGCTCCGTGCTCGGGGTGCTGGGTGCTCAGTGCTCTGGGTGCTTAGTGCTCAGTACTCAGGGTGCTGGGTGCTCAGTACTCATGGTGCTGGGTTCTCATTCTCAGGGTGCTGGGTGCTCAGTGCTCGGGTTGCTGGGTGCTCAGTACTCAGGGTGCTGGGGGCTCAGTACTCAGGGTGCTGGGTGCTCAGTACTCAGGGTGCTCGGTTCTTAGTACTCAGGGTGCTGGGTGCTCATTCTCAGGGTGCTGGGTGCTCAGTGCTCGGGGTGCTGGGTGCTCAGTACTCAGGGTGCTGGGGGCTCAGTACTCAGGGTGCTGGGTGCTCAGTACTCAGGGTGATCTGTTCTCAGTACTCAGGTTGCTGGGTGCTCAGTGCTCGGGGTGCTGGGTGCTCAGTACTCGGGGTGCTCAGTGCTCAGTACTCAGGGTGCTGGGTGCTCAGTACTCAGGGTGCTGGGTGCTCAGTGCTCGGGGTGCTCGGTGCTCAGTACTCGGGGTGCAGTGTGCTCAGTACTCGGGGTGCTGGGTGCTCAGTGTTCAGGGAGCTGGGTGCTCAGTGCTCGGGGTGCTGGGTGCTCAGTGCTGAGGGTGGTGCTGGGTGCTCAGTACTCAGGGTGCTGGGTGCTCAGTGCTCAGGGTGCTGGGTGCTCAGTACTAAGGGTGCTGGGTGCTCAGTACTCAGGGTGCTCGGTGCTCAGTACTCAGGGTGCTGGGTGCTCAGAGCTCAGGGTGCTGGGTACTCAGTACTCAGGGTGCTGAGTGCTCAGTACTCAGGGTGCTGGGTGCTCAGTGCTCAGGGTGCTGGGTGCTCAGTGCTCAGGGTGCTGGGTGCTCAGTGCTCGGGGTGCTGGGTGCTCAGTACTCAGGATGCTCGGTGCTCAGTGCTCAGTAATCAGGGTGCTCAGTGCTCAGGGTGCTGGGTGCTCAGTGCTCGGGGTGCTGGGTGCTCAGTGCTGAGGGTGGTGCTGGGTGCTCAGTACTCAGGGTGCTGGGTGCTCAGTGCTCAGGGTGCTGGGTGCTCAGTACTAAGGGTGCTGGGTGCTCAGTACTCAGGGTGCTCGGTGCTCAGTACTCAGGGTGCTGGGTGCTCAGAGCTCAGGGTGCTGGGTAATCAGTAATCAGGGTGCTGGGTGCTCAGTACTCAGGGTGCTGGGTGCTCAGTGCTCAGGGTGCTCCGTGCTCAGTGCTCAGGGTGCTGGGTGCTCAGTGCTCGGCGTGCTGGGTGCTCAGTACTCAGGATGCTCGGTGCTCAGTGCTCAGTAATCAGGGTGCTCAGTACTCAGGGTGCTGGGTGCTCAGTGCTCGGGGTGCTGGGTGCTCAGTACTCAGGGTGCTGGGTGCTCAGTACTCGGGGTGCTGGGTGCTCAGTACTCAGGGTGCTGGGTGCTCAGTGCTCGGGGTGCTGGGTGCTCACTGCTCAGGGTGATCGGTGCTCTGTGCTCAGGGTGCTGGGTGCTCAGTCCTCCGGGTGCTCAGTACTCAGGGTGCTGGGTGCTCATTGCTCGGTGTGCTCGGTGCTCAGTACTCAGGGTGCTGAGTGCTCAGTACTTAGGGTGCTGGGTGCTCAGTACTCAGGTTGCTGGTTGCTCAGTACTCAGGGTGCTGGGTGCTCAGTGCTCAGGGTGCTGGGTGCTCAGTGCTCGGGGTGCTGGGTGCTCAGGGCTGTGGTGCTGGGTGCTCAGTGCTCAGGGTGCTGGGTGCTCAGTGCTCAGTGCTCAGGGTGCTCTGTGCTCAGTACTCAGGGTGCTGGGTGCTCAGTGCTCAGGGTGCTGGGTGCTCAGTACTCAGTGTGCTGGGTGCTCAGTGCTCGTTGTGCTCGGTGCTCAGTACTCAAGGTGCTGGGTGCTCAGTGCTCAGGGTGCTGGGTGCTCAGTCCTCGGGGTGCTCCGTGCTCAGTGATCAGGGTGCTGGGTGCTCAGTACTCAGGGTGCTCGGTGCTCAGTACTCAGGGGTCTCAGTGCTCAGTACTCAGGGTGCTGGGTGCTCAGTGCTCAGGGTGCTGGGTGCTCAGTACTCAGGGTGCTCAGTGCTCAGTACTCGGGGTGCTTGGTGCTCAGTACTCAGGGTGCTCGGTGCTCAGTACTCGTAGTGCTGGGTGCTCAGTGCTCAGGGTGCTCAGTGCTCCGTGCTCGGGGTGCTGGGTGCTCAGTGCTCTGGGTGCTTAGTGCTCAGAACTCAGGGTGCTGGGTGCTCAGTACTCATGGTGCTGGGTGCTCATTCTCATGGTGCTGGGTGCTCAGTGCTCGGGTTGCTGGGTGCTCAGTACTCAGGGTGCTGGGGGCTCAGTACTCAGGGTGCTGGGTGCTCAGTACTCAGGGTGCTCGGTTCTCAGTACTCAGGGTGCTGGGTGCTCATTCTCGGTGTGCTGGGTGCTCAGTGCTCGGGGTGCTGGGTGCTCAGTACTCAGGGTGCTGGGGGCTCAGTACTCAGGGTGCTGGGTGCTCAGTACTCAGGGTGATCTGTTCTCAGTACTCAGGTTGCTGGGTGCTCAGTGCTCAGGGTGCTGGGTGCTCAGTACTCGGGGTGCTCAGTGCTCAGTACTCAGGGTGCTGGGTGCTCAGTACTCAGGGTGCTGGGTGCTAAGTGCTCGGAGTGCTGGGTGCTCAGTGTTCAGGGAGCTGGGTGCTCAGTGCTCGGGGTGCTGGGTGCTCAGTGCTGAGGGTGGTGCTGGGTGCTCAGTACTCAGGGTGCTGGGTGCTCAGTACTCAGGGTGCTGGGTGCTCAGTACTAAGGGTGCTGGGTGCTCAGTACTCAGGGTGCTCGGTGCTCAGTACTCAGGGTGCTGGGTGCTCAGAGCTCAGGGTGCTGGGTACTCAGTACTCAGGGTGCTGGGTGCTCAGTGCTCAGGGTGCTGGGTGCTCAGTGCTCAGGGTGCTGGGTGCTCAGTGCTCGGGGTGCTGGGTGCTCAGTACTCAGGATGCTCGGTGCTCAGTGCTCAGTAATCAGGGTGCTCTGTACTCAGGGTGCTGGGTGCTCAGTGCTCGGGGTGCTGGGTGCTCAGTACTCAGGGTGCTGGGTGCTCAGTACTCGGGGTGCTGGGTGCTCAGTACTCAGGGTGCTGAGTGCTCAGTGCTCGGGGTGCTGGGTGCTCACTGCTCAGGGTGATCGGTGCTCAGTGCTCAGGGTGCTGGGTGCTCAGTCCTCCGGGTGCTCAGTGCTCAGGGTGCTGGGTGCTCATTGCTCGGTGTGCTCGGTGCTCAGTACTCAGGGTGCTGAGTGCTCAGTACTCAGGTTGCTGGGTGCTCAGTACTCAGGTTGCTGGTTGCTCAGTACTCAGGTTGCTGGTTGCTCAGTGCTCGGGGTGCTGGGTGCTCAGGGCTGTGGTGCTGGGTGCTCAGTGCTCAGTGCTCAGGGTGCTGGGTTCTCAGTGCTCAGGCTGCTGGTTGCTCAGGACTCAGGGTGCTGGGTGCTCAGTACTCAGGGTGCTGGGTGCTCAGTGCTCAGAGTGCTCTGTGCTCAGTACTCAGGGTGCTGGGTGCTCAGTGCTCGGGGTGCTGGGTGCTCAGTGCTCAGGGTGCTGGGTGCTCAGTACTCAGGGTGCTGGGTGCTCAGTACTCAGGGTGCTTGGTGCTCAGTACTCAGGGTGCTCAGTGCTCAGTACTCGGGGTGCTGGGTGCTCAGTGCTCAGGGTGCTCAGTGCTCAGTGCTCGGGGTGCTGGGTGCTCAGTGCTCGGGGTGCTGGGTGCTCAGTACTCGGGGTGCTGTGTGCTCAGTGCTCAGGGTGCTCAGTGCTCAGTACTCAGTGCTCAGGGTGCTCAGTGCTCAGTGCTCAGGGTGCTGGGTGTTCAGTACTCAGGGTGCTGGGTGCTCAGTACTCAGGGTGCTGGGTGCTCAGTGCTCAGGGTGCTGGGTGCTCAGTACTCTGGGTGTTGGGTGCTCAGTACTCAGGGTGCTGGGTGCTCCGTGCTCAGGGTGCTGGGTGCTCAGTGCTCAGGGTTCTGGGTGCTCAGTGCTCAGGGTGCTGGGTGCTCAGTACTCAGGGTGCTGGGTGCTTAGTGCTCGAGGTGCTCGGTGCTCAGTACTCAAGGTGCTGGGTGCTCAGTGCTCAGGGTGCTGGGTGCTCAGTCCTCGGGGTGCTCCGTGCTCATGGTGCTGGGTGCTCAGTGCTCAGGGTGCTGGGTGCTCAGTGCTCGGGGTGCTGGGTGCTCAGTACTCAGTGTGCTCAGTGCTCGGGGATCTCGGTGCTCAGTACTCAGGGTGCTGGGTGCTCAGTTCTCAGTGCTCGGGGTCCTGGGTGCTCCGTGCTCGGGATGCTGGGTGCTCAGTGCTCTGGGTGCTTAGTGCTCAGTACTCAGGGTGCTGGGTGCTCAGTACTCATGGTGCTGGGTGCTCATTCTCAGGGTGCTGGGTGCTCAGTGCTCGGGTTGCTGGGTGCTCAGTACTCAGGGTGCTGGGGGCTCAGTACTCAGGGTGCTGGGTGCTCATTCTCGGGGTGCTGGGTGCTCAGTGCTCGGGGTGCTGGGTGCTCAGTACTCAGGGTGCTGGGGGCTCAGTACTCGGGGTGCAGGGTGCTCAGTACTCAGGGTGATCTGTTCTCAGTACTCAGGTTGCTGGCTGCTCAGTGCTCGGTGTGCTGGGTGCTCAGTACTCAGGGTGCTGGGTGCTCAGTACTCGGGGTGCTCGGTGCTCAGTACTCAGGGTGCTGGGTGCTCAGTACTCGGGGTGCTGGGTGCTCAGTGCTCGGGGTGCTCGTTGCTCAGTACTCGGGGTGCAGGGTGCTCAGTACTCGGGGTGCTGGGTGCTCAGTGCTCGGGGTGCTGGGTGCTCAGTGCTCGGGGTGCTGGGTGCTCAGTGCTGAGGGTGGTGCTGGGTGCTCAGTACTCGGGGTGCTGGGTGCTCAGTGCTCAGGGTGCTGGGTGCTCAGTACTAAGGGTGCTGGGTGCTCAGTACTCAGGGTGCTCGGTGCTCAGTACTCAGGGTGCTGGGTGCTCAGAGCTCAGGGTGCTGGGTACTCAGTACTCAGGGTGCTGGGTGCTCAGTACTCAGGGTGCTGGGTGCTCAGTCCTCAGGGTGCTGGGTGCTCAGTGCTCAGGGTGCTGGGTGCTCAGTGCTCGGCGTGCTGGGTGCTCAGTACTCAGGATGCTCGGTGCTCAGTGCTCAGTAATCAGGGTGCTCAGTACTCAGGGTGCTGGGTGCTCAGTGCTCGGGGTGCTGGGTGCTCAGTACTCTGGGTGCTGGGTGCTCAGTACTCGGGGTGCTGGGTGCTCAGTACTCAGGGTGCTGGGTGCTCAGTGCTCGGGGTGCTGGGTGCTCACTGCTCAGGGTGATCGGTGCTCAGTGCTCAGGGTGCTGGGTGCACAGTCCTCCGGGTGCTCAGTGCTCAGGGTGCTGGGTGCTCATTGCTGGGTGTGCTCGGTGCTCAGTACTCAGGGTGCTGAGTGCTCAGTACTCAGGGTGCTGGGTGCTCAGTACTCAGGTTGCTGGTTGCTCAGTACTCAGGGTGCTGGGTGCTCAGTGCTCAGGGTGCTGGGTGCTCAGTGCTCGGGGTGCTGGGTGCTCAGGGCTGTGGTGCTGGGTGCTCAGTGCTCAGTGCTCAGGGTGCTGGGTGCTCAGTGCTCAGTGCTCAGGGTGCTCTGTGCTCAGTGCTCAGGGAGCTGGGTGCTCAGTGCTCAGGGTGCTGGGTGCTCAGTACTCAGGGTGCTGGGTGCTCAGTGCTCGTTGTGCTCGGTGCTCAGTACTCAAGGTGCTGGGTGCTCAGTGCTCGGGGTGCTGGGTGCTCAGTCCTCGGGGTGCTCCGTGCTCAGTGATCAGGGTGCTGGGTGCTCAGTACTCAGGGTGCTCGGTGCTCATTACTCAGGGGTCTCAGTGCTCAGTACTCAGGGTGCTGGGTGCTCAGTGCTCAGGGTGCTGGGTGCTCAGTATTCAGGGTGCTCAGTGCTCAGTACTCGGGGTGCTTGGTGCTCAGTACTAAGGGTGCTCGGTGCTCAGTACTCGTGGTGATGGGTGCTCAGTGCTCAGGGTGCTCAGTGCTCAGTGCTCGGGGTGCTGGGTGCTCAGTGCTCGGGGCGCTGGGTGCTCAGTGCTCGGGGTGCTGGGTGCTCAGTACTCGGGGTGCTGGGTGCTCAGTGCTCAGGTTGCTCAGTGCTCAGTACTCAGTGCTCAGGGTGCTGGGTGCTCAGTACTCTGGGTGTTGGGTGCTCAGTACTCAGGGTGCTGGGTGCTCCGTGCTCAGGGTGCTGGGTGCTCAGTGCTCAGGTTTCTGGGTGCTCAGTGCTCAGGGTGCTGGGTGCTCAGTACTCAGGGTGCTGGGTGCTTAGTGCTCGAGGTGCTCGGTGCTCAGTACTGAAGGTGCTGGGTGCTCAGTGCTCAGGGTGCTGGGTGCTCAGTCCTCGGGGTGCTCCGTGCTCATGGTGCTGGGTGCTCAGTGCTCAGGGTGCTGGGTGCTCAGTGCTCGGGGTGCTGGGTGCTGAGTGCTCAGGGTGCTGGGTGCTCAGTGCTCGGGGTGCTCGGTGCTCAGGGCTCAGGGTCCTGGGTGCTCAGTACTCAGGGTGCTGGGTGCTTAGTACTCAGGGTGCTCAGTGCTCAGTACACAGGGTGCTGGGTGCTCAGTGCTCGGGGTGCTGGGTGCTCAGTGCTCAGTACTCAGGGTGCTGTGTGCTCAGTGCTCGGGGTGCTGGGTTCTCAGTACTCAGCGTGCTGGGTGCTCAGTACTCAGTGTGCAGGGTGCTCAGTGCTCAGGGTGCTGGGTGCTCAGTGCTCAGGGTGCTGGGTGCTCAGTGATCGGGGTGCTGGGTGCTCAGTACTCAGGGTGCTCAGTGCTCGGGGAGCTCGGTGATCAGTACTCAGGGTGCTGGGTGCTCAGTACTCAGTGCTCGGGGTCCTGGGTGCTCCGTGCTCAGGGTGCTGGGTGCTCAGTGCTCTGGGTGCTGGGTGCTCAGTACTCAGAGTGCTGGGTGCTCAGTACTCAGGGTGCTGGGTGCTCAGTGCTCAGGGTGCTGGGTGCTCAGTACTCAGGGTGCAGGGTGCTCAGTACTCAGGGTGCTCGGTGCTCAGTACTCAGGGTGCTGGGTGCTCAGTGCTCAGGGTGCTGGGTACTCAGTACTCAGGGTGCTGGGTGCTCAGTACTCAGGGTGCTGGGTGCTCAGTGCTCAGGGTGCTGGGTGCTCAGTGCTCAGGGTGCTGGGTGCTCAGTACTCAGGGTGCTGGGTGCTCAGTGCTCAGGGTGATGGGTGCTCAGTACTCAGGGTGCTCAGTACTCAGGGTGCTGGGTGCTCAGTGCTCGTGGTGCTGGGTGCTCAGTACTCGGGGTGCTGTGTGCTCTGTACTCAGGGTGCTGGGTGCTCAGTGCTCGGGGTCCTGGGTGCTCAGTGCTCAGGGTGATCGGTGCTCAGTACTCAGCGTGCTGGGTGCTCACTGCTCAGGGTGCTGGGTGCTCAGTCCTCAGGGTGCTCAGTGCTCAGGGTGCTGGGTGCTCAGTGCTCGTGGTGCTCGGTGCTCAGTGCTCGGGGTGCTGGGTGCTCAGTGCTCAGTGCTCAGGGTGTTGGGTGCTCAGTGCTCAGTGTTCAGGGTGCTGGGTGGTCAGTACTCAGGGTGCTGGTTGCTCAGTGCTCAGGGTGCTGGGTGCTCAGTACTAAGGGTGCTGGGTACTCAGTACTCAGGGTGCTCGGTGCTCAGTACTCAGGGTGCTGGGTGCTCAGTGCTCAGGGTGCTGGGTGCTCAGTGCTCAGGGTGCTGGGTGCTCAGTGCTCGGGGTGCTGGGTGCTCAGTACTCAGGATGCTCGGTGCTCAGTGCTCAGTAATCAGGGTGCTCAGTGCTCAGGGTGCTGGGTGCTCAGTGCTCGGGGTGCTGGGTGCTCAGTGCTGAGGGTGGTGCTGGGTGCTCAGTACTCAGGGTGCTGGGTGCTCAGTGCTCAGGGTGCTGGGTGCTCAGTACTAAGGGTGCTGGGTGCTCAGTACTCAGGGTGCTCGGTGCTCAGTACTCAGGGTGCTGGGTGCTCAGAGCTCAGGGTGCTGGGTAATCAGTAATCAGGGTGCTGGGTGCTCAGTACTCAGGGTGCTGGGTGCTCAGTGCTCAGGGTGCTGGGTGCTCAGTGCTCAGGGTGCTGGGTGCTCAGTGCTCGGCGTGCTGGGTGCTCAGTACTCAGGATGCTCGGTGCTCAGTGCTCAGTAATCAGGGTGCTCAGTACTCAGGGTGCTGGGTGCTCAGTGCTCAGGGTGCTGGGTGCTCAGTACTCAGGGTGCTGGGTGCTCAGTACTCGGGGTGCTGGGTGCTCAGTACTCAGGGTGCTGGGTGCTCAGTGCTCGGGGTGCTGGGTGCTCACTGCTCAGGGTGATCGGTGCTCTGTGCTCAGGGTGCTGGGTGCTCAGTCCTCCGGGTGCTCAGTACTCAGGGTGCTGGGTGCTCATTGCTCGGTGTGCTCGGTGCTCAGTACTCAGGGTGCTGAGTGCTCAGTACTTAGGGTGCTGGGTGCTCAGTACTCAGGTTGCTGGTTGCTCAGTACTCAGGGTTCTGGGTGCTCAGTGCTCAGGGTGCTGGGTGCTCAGTGCTCGGGGTGCTGGGTGCTCAGGGCTGTGGTGCTGGGTGCTCAGTGCTCAGGGTGCTGGGTGCTCAGTGCTCAGTGCTCAGGGTGCTCTGTGCTCAGTACTCAGGGTGCTGGGTGCTCAGTGCTCGGGGTGCTGCGTGCTCAGTGCTCAGGGAGCTGGGTGCTCAGTGCTCAGGGTGCTGGGTGCTCAGTACTCAGTGTGCTGGGTGCTCAGTGCTCGTTGTGCTCGGTGCTCAGTACTCAAGGTGCTGGGTGCTCAGTGCTCAGGGTGCTGGGTGCTCAGTCCTCGGGGTGCTCCGTGCTCAGTGATCAGGGTGCTGGGTGCTCAGTACTCAGGGTGCTCGGTGCTCAGTACTCAGGGGTCTCAGTGCTCAGTACTCAGGGTGCTGGGTGCTCAGTGCTCAGGGTGCTGGGTGCTCAGTACTCAGGGTGCTCAGTGCTCAGTACTCGGGGTGCTTGGTGCTCAGTACTCAGGGTGCTCGGTGCTCAGTACTCGTAGTGCTGGGTGCTCAGTGCTCAGGGTGCTCAGTGCTCCGTGCTCGGGGTGCTGGGTGCTCAGTGCTCTGGGTGCTTAGTGCTCAGTACTCAGGGTGCTGGGTGCTCAGTACTCATGGTGCTGGGTGCTCATTCTCATGGTGCTGGGTGCTCAGTGCTCGGGTTGCTGGGTGCTCAGTACTCAGGGTGCTGGGGGCTCAGTACTCAGGGTGCTGGGTGCTCAGTACTCAGGGTGCTCGGTTCTCAGTACTCAGGGTGCTGGGTGCTCATTCTCGGGGTGCTGGGTGCTCAGTGCTCGGGGTGCTGGGTGCTCAGTACTCAGGGTGCTGGGGGCTCAGTACTCAGGGTGCTGGGTGCTCAGTACTCAGGGTGATCTGTTCTCAGTACTCAGGTTGCTGGGTGCTCAGTGCTCAGGGTGCTGGGTGCTCAGTACTCGGGGTGCTCAGTGCTCAGTACTCAGGGTGCTGGGTGCTCAGTACTCAGGGTGCTGGGTGCTAAGTGCTCGGGGTGCTGGGTGCTCAGTGTTCAGGGAGCTGGGTGCTCAGTGCTCGGGGTGCTGGGTGCTCAGTGCTGAGGGTGGTGCTGGGTGCTCAGTACTCAGGGTGCTGGGTGCTCAGTACTAAGGGTGCTGGGTGCTCAGTACTCAGGGTGCTCGGTGCTCAGTACTCAGGGTGCTGGGTGCTCAGAGCTCAGGGTGCTGGGTACTCAGTACTCAGGGTGCTGGGTGCTCAGTGCTCAGGGTGCTGGGTGCTCAGTGCTCAGAGTGCTGGGTGCTCAGTGCTCGGGGTGCTGGGTGCTCAGTACTCAGGATGCTCGGTGCTCAGTGCTCAGTAATCAGGGTGCTCTGTACTCAGGGTGCTGGGTGCTCAGTGCTCGGGGTGCTGGGTGCTCAGTACTCAGGGTGCTGGGTGCTCAGTACTCGGGGTGCTGGGTGCTCAGTACTCAGGGTGCTGAGTGCTCAGTGCTCGGGGTGCTGGGTGCTCACTGCTCAGGGTGATCGGTGCTCAGTGCTCAGGGTGCTGGGTGCTCAGTCCTCCGGGTGCTCAGTGATCAGGGTGCTGGGTGCTCATTGCTCGGTGTGCTCGGTGCTCAGTACTCAGGGTGCTGAGTGCTCAGTACTCAGGTTGCTGGGTGCTCAGTACTCAGGTTGCTGGTTGCTCAGTACTCAGGTTGCTGGTTGCTCAGTGCTCGGGGTGCTGGGTGCTCAGGGCTGTGGTGCTGGGTGCTCAGTGCTCAGTGCTCAGGGTGCTGGGTTCTCAGTGCTCAGGCTGCTGGTTGCTCAGGACTCAGGGTGCTGGGTGCTCAGTACTCAGGGTGCTGGGTGCTCAGTGCTCAGAGTGCTCTGTGCTCAGTACTCAGGGTGCTGGGTGCTCAGTGCTCGGGGTGCTGGGTGCTCAGTGCTCAGGGTGCTGGGTGCTCAGTACTCAGGGTGCTGGGTGCTCAGTACTCAGGGTGCTTGGTGCTCAGTACTCAGGGTGCTCAGTGCTCAGTACTCGGGGTGCTGGGTGCTCAGTGCTCAGGGTGCTCAGTGCTCAGTGCTCGGGGTGCTGGGTGCTCAGTGCTCGGGGTGCTGGGTGCTCAGTACTCGGGGTGCTGTGTGCTCAGTGCTCAGGGTGCTCAGTGCTCAGTACTCAGTGCTCAGGGTGCTCAGTGCTCAGTGCTCAGGGTGCTGGGTGTTCAGTACTCAGGGTGCTGGGTGCTCAGTACTCAGGGTGCTGGCTGCTCAGTGCTCAGGGTGCTGGGTGCTCAGTACTCTGGGTGTTGGGTGCTCAGTACTCAGGGTGCTGGGTGCTCCGTGCTCAGGGTGCTGGGTGCTCAGTGCTCAGGGTTCTGGGTGCTCAGTGCTCGGGTTGCTGGGTGCTCAGTACTCAGGGTGCTGGGTGCTCAGTTCTCAGTGCTCGGGGTCCTGGGTGCTCCGTGCTCGGGATGCTGGGTGCTCAGTGCTCTGGGTGCTTAGTGCTCAGTACTCAGGGTGCTGGGTGCTCAGTACTCATGGTGCTGGGTGCTCATTCTCAGGGTGCTGGGTGCTCAGTGCTCGGGTTGCTGGGTGCTCAGTACTCAGGGTGCTGGGGGCTCAGTACTCAGGGTGCTGGGTGCTCATTCTCGGGGTGCTGGGTGCTCAGTGCTCGGGGTGCTGGGTGCTCAGTACTCAGGGTGCTGGGGGCTCAGTACTCGGGGTGCAGGGTGCTCAGTACTCAGGGTGATCTGTTCTCAGTACTCAGGTTGCTGGCTGCTCAGTGCTCGGTGTGCTGGGTGCTCAGTACTCAGGGTGCTGGGTGCTTAGTACTCGGGGTGCTCGGTGCTCAGTACTCAGGGTGCTGGGTGCTCAGTACTCGGGGTGCTGGGTGCTCAGTGCTCGGGGTGCTCGTTGCTCAGTACTCGGGGTGCAGGGTGCTCAGTACTCGGGGTGCTGGGTGCTCAGTGCTCGGGGTGCTGGGTGCTCAGTGCTCGGGGTGCTGGGTGCTCAGTGCTGAGGGTGGTGCTGGGTGCTCAGTACTCGGGGTGCTGGGTGCTCAGTGCTCAGGGTGCTGGGTGCTCAGTACTAAGGGTGCTGGGTGCTCAGTACTCAGGGTGCTCGGTGCTCAGTACTCAGGGTGCTGGGTGCTCAGAGCTCAGGGTGCTGGGTACTCAGTACTCAGGGTGCTGGGTGCTCAGTACTCAGGGTGCTGGGTGCTCAGTCCTCAGGGTGCTGGGTGCTCAGTGCTCAGGGTGCTGGGTGCTCAGTGCTCGGCGTGCTGGGTGCTCAGTACTCAGGATGCTCGGTGCTCAGTGCTCAGTAATCAGGGTGCTCAGTACTCAGGGTGCTGGGTGCTCAGTGCTCGGGGTGCTGGGTGCTCAGTACTCTGGGTGCTGGGTGCTCAGTACTCGGGGTGCTGGGTGCTCAGTACTCAGGGTGCTGGGTGCTCAGTGCTCGGGGTGCTGGGTGCTCACTGCTCAGGGTGATCGGTGCTCAGTGCTCAGGGTGCTGGGTGCACAGTCCTCCGGGTGCTCAGTGCTCAGGGTGCTGGGTGCTCATTGCTCGGTGTGCTCGGTGCTCAGTACTCAGGGTGCTGAGTGCTCAGTACTCAGGGTGCTGGGTGCTCAGTACTCAGGTTGCTGGTTGCTCAGTACTCAGGGTGCTGGGTGCTCAGTGCTCAGGGTGCTGGGTGCTCAGTGCTCGGGGTGCTGGGTGCTCAGGGCTGTGGTGCTGGGTGCTCAGTGCTCAGTGCTCAGGGTGCTGGGTGCTCAGTGCTCAGTGCTCAGGGTGCTCTGTGCTCAGTGCTCAGGGAGCTGGGTGCTCAGTGCTCAGGGTGCTGGGTGCTCAGTACTCAGGGTGCTGGGTGCTCAGTGCTCGTTGTGCTCGGTGCTCAGTACTCAAGGTGCTGGGTGCTCAGTGCTCGGGGTGCTGGGTGCTCAGTCCTCGGGGTGCTCCGTGCTCAGTGATCAGGGTGCTGGGTGCTCAGTACTCAGGGTGCTCGGTGCTCATTACTCAGGGGTCTCAGTGCTCAGTACTCAGGGTGCTGGGTGCTCAGTGCTCAGGGTGCTGGGTGCTCAGTATTCAGGGTGCTCAGTGCTCAGTACTCGGGGTGCTTGGTGCTCAGTACTAAGGGTGCTCGGTGCTCAGTACTCGTGGTGATGGGTGCTCAGTGCTCAGGGTGCTCAGTGCTCAGTGCTCGGGGTGCTGGGTGCTCAGTGCTCGGGGCGCTGGGTGCTCAGTGCTCGGGGTGCTGGGTGCTCAGTACTCGGGGTGCTGGGTGCTCAGTGCTCAGGTTGCTCAGTGCTCAGTACTCAGTGCTCAGGGTGCTGGGTGCTCAGTACTCTGGGTGTTGGGTGCTCAGTACTCAGGGTGCTGGGTGCTCCGTGCTCAGGGTGCTGGGTGCTCAGTGCTCAGGTTTCTGGGTGCTCAGTGCTCAGGGTGCTGGGTGCTCAGTACTCAGGGTGCTGGGTGCTTAGTGCTCGAGGTGCTCGGTGCTCAGTACTGAAGGTGCTGGGTGCTCAGTGCTCAGGGTGCTGGGTGCTCAGTCCTCGGGGTGCTCCGTGCTCATGGTGCTGGGTGCTCAGTGCTCAGGGTGCTGGGTGCTCAGTGCTCGGGGTGCTGGGTGCTGAGTGCTCAGGGTGCTGGGTGCTCAGTGCTCGGGGTGCTCGGTGCTCAGGGCTCAGGGTCCTGGGTGCTCAGTACTCAGGGTGCTGGGTGCTTAGTACTCAGGGTGCTCAGTGCTCAGTACACAGGGTGCTGGGTGCTCAGTGCTCGGGGTGCTGGGTGCTCAGTGCTCAGTACTCAGGGTGCTGTGTGCTCAGTGCTCGGGGTGCTGGGTTCTCAGTACTCAGCGTGCTGGGTGCTCAGTACTCAGTGTGCAGGGTGCTCAGTGCTCAGGGTGCTGGGTGCTCAGTGCTCAGGGTGCTGGGTGCTCAGTGATCGGGGTGCTGGGTGCTCAGTACTCAGGGTGCTCAGTGCTCGGGGAGCTCGGTGATCAGTACTCAGGGTGCTGGGTGCTCAGTACTCAGTGCTCGGGGTCCTGGGTGCTCCGTGCTCAGGGTGCTGGGTGCTCAGTGCTCTGGGTGCTGGGTGCTCAGTACTCAGAGTGCTGGGTGCTCAGTACTCAGGGTGCTGGGTGCTCAGTGCTCAGGGTGCTGGGTGCACAGTACTCAGGGTGCAGGGTGCTCAGTACTCAGGGTGCTCGGTGCTCAGTACTCAGGGTGCTGGGTGCTCAGTGCTCAGGGTGCTGGGTACTCAGTACTCAGGGTGCTGGGTGCTCAGTACTCAGGGTGCTGGGTGCTCAGTGCTCAGGGTGCTGGGTGCTCAGTGCTCAGGGTGCTGGGTGCTCAGTACTCAGGGTGCTGGGTGCTCAGTGCTCAGGGTGATGGGTGCTCAGTACTCAGGGTGCTCAGTACTCAGGGTGCTGGGTGCTCAGTGCTCGTGGTGCTGGGTGCTCAGTACTCGGGGTGCTGTGTGCTCTGTACTCAGGGTGCTGGGTGCTCAGTGCTCGGGGTCCTGGGTGCTCAGTGCTCAGGGTGATCGTTGCTCAGTACTCAGCGTGCTGGGTGCTCACTGCTCAGGGTGCTGGGTGCTCAGTCCTCAGGGTGCTCAGTGCTCAGGGTGCTGGGTGCTCAGTGCTCGGGGTGCTCGGTGCTCAGTGCTCGGGGTGCTGGGTGCTCAGTGCTCAGTGCTCAGGGTGTTGGGTGCTCAGTGCTCAGTGTTCAGGGTGCTGGGTGGTCAGTACTCAGGGTGCTGGTTGCTCAGTACTCAGGGTGCTGGGTGCTCAGTGCTCAGGGTGCTGTGTGCTCAGTACTCTCGGTGTTGGGTGCTCAGTACTCAGGGTGCTGGGTGCTCAGTGCTCAGGGTGCTGTGTGCTCAGTGCTCGGGGTGCTGGGTGCTCAGTGCTCAGGGTGCTGGGTGCTCAGTATTCAGGGTGCTGGGTGCTCAGTGCTCGGGGTGCTCGGTGCTCAGTACTCAAGGTGCTGGGTGCTCAGAGCTCAGGGTGCTGGGTGCTCAGTCCTCGGGGTGCTCCGTGCTCAGTACTCAGGGTGCTGGGTGCTCAGTACTCAGGGTGCTCGGTGCTCAGTACTCAGGGTTCTCAGTGCTCAGGGTGCTGGGTGCTCAGTACTCAGGGTGCTCAGTGCTCAGTACTAGGGGTGCTGGTTGCTCAGTACTCAGGGTGCTCAGTGCTCAGTACTCGGGGTGCTGGGTGCTCAGTGCTCAGTGTGCTCAGTGCGCAGTGCTCGGGGTGCTGGGTGCTCAGTGCTCGGGGTGCTAGGTGCTCAGTACTCAGGGTGCTGTGTGCACAGTGCTCAGTACTCAGCGTGCTGGGTTCTCAGTGCTCAGAGTGTTGGGTGCTCAGTACTCAGGGTGCTGGTTGCTCAGTGCTCAGAGTGCTCAGTGCTCAGGGTGCTCAGTGCTCAGGGTGCTGGGTGCTCAGGGTGTTGGGTGCTCAGTGCTCGGGTGCTGGGTGCTCATTGCTCAGTGCTCAGGGTGCTGGGTGCTCAGTGCTCAGTGCTCAGGGTGCTGGGTGTTCAGTACTCAGGGTGCTCGGTGCTCAGTGCTCAGGGTGCTGGGTGCTCAGTACTCAGGGTCCTGGGTGCTCAGTGCTCGGGGTGCTGGGTGCTCAGTGCTCAGGGTGATCAGTGCTCAGTACTCAGGGTGCTGGGTGCTCAGTGCTCAGGGTGCTGGGTGCTCAGTCCTCAGGGTGCTCAGTACTCAGGGTGCTCGGTGCTCAGTGCTCAGTACTCAGGGTGCTCAGTACTCAGGGTGCTGAGTGCTCAGTGCTCGGGGTGCTGGGTGCTCAGTACTCAGGATGCTGGGTGCTCAGTACTCGGGGTGCTGGGTGCTCAGTACTCAGTGTGCTGGGTGCTCAGTGCTCGGGGTGCTGGGTGCTCAGTGCTCAGGGTGATCGGTGCTCTGTGCTCAGGGTGCTGGGTGCTCAGTACTCAGTGTGCTGGGTGCTCAGTACTCAGGGTGCTGAGTGCTCAGTGCTCAGGGTGCTGGGTGCTCAGTACTCTGGGTGTTGGGTGCTCAGTACTCAGGGTGCTGGGTGCTCCGTGCTCGGGGTGCTGGGTGCTCAGTGCTCAGGGTGCTGGGTGCTCAGTGCTCAGGGTGCTGGGTGCTCTGTACTCAGGGTGCTGGGTGCTTAGTGCTCGGGGTGCTCGGTGCTCAGTACTCAAGGTGCTGGGTGCTCAGTGCTCAGGGTGCTGGGTGCTCAGTCCTCGGGGTGCTCAGGGTGCTGGGTGCTCAGTGCTCAGGGTGCTGGGTGCTCACTGCTCGGGGTGCTGGGTGCTGAGTGCTCAGGGTGCTGGGTGCTCAGTGCTCGCGGTGCTCGGTGCTCAGTGCTCAGGGTCCTGGGTGCTCAGTACTCATGGTGCTGGGTGCTTAGTACTCAGGGTGCTCAGTGATCAGTACACAGGGTGCTGGTTGCTCAGTGCTCGGGGTGCTGGGTGCTCAGTGCTCAGTACTCAGGGTGCTGGGTGCTCAGTGCTCGGGGTGCTGGGTGCTCAGTACTCAGCGTGCTGGGTGCTCAATACTCAGGGTGCTGGGTGCTCAGTGCTCAGGGTGCTGGTGTCACACTGCTCAGGGTGCTGGTTGCTCAGTGATTGGGGTGCTGGGTGCTTAGTACTCAGGGTGCTCAGTGCTCAGGGAGCTCGGTGCTCATTACTCAGGGTGCTGGGTGCTCAGTTCTCAGTGCTGGGGTCCTGGGTGCTCCGTGCTCAGGGTGCTGGGTGCTCAGTGCTCTGGGTGCTTAGTGCTCAGTACTCAGGGTGCTGGGTGCTCATTCTCAGGGTGCTAGGGGCTCAGTACTCAGGGTGCTGGGTGCTCAGTACTCAGGGTGCTCGATTCTCAGTACTCAGGGTGCTGGGTGCTCAGTGCTCGGGGTTCTGGGTGCTCAGTACTCGGGGTGCTCAGTGCTCAGTACTCAGGGTGCTGGGTGCTCAGTACTCAGGGTGCTGGGTGCTCAGTGCTCGGGGTGCTCGGTGCTCAGTACTCGGGGTGCTGGGTGCTCAGTACTCAGGGTGCTGGGTGCTCAGTCCTCAGGGTGCTGGGTGCTCAGTGCTCGGGGTGCTTGGTGCTCAGTGCTGAGGGTGGTGCTGGGTGCTCAGTACTCAGGGTGCTGGGTGCTCAGTGCTCAGGGTGCTGGGTGCTCAGTACTAAGGGTGCTGGGTGCTCAGTACTCAGGGTGCGCGGTGCTCAGTACTCAGGGTGCTGGGTGCTCAGTGCTCAGAGTGTTGGGTGCTCAGTACTCAGGGTGCTGGGTGCTCAGTGCTCAGTGCTCAGGGTGCTCAGTGCTCAGGGTGCTCAGTGCTCAGGGTGCTGGGTGCTCAGGGTGCTGGGTGCTCAGTGCTCGGGGTGCTGGGTGCTCAGTGCTCAGTGCTCAGGGTGCTGGGTGCTCAGTGCTCAGTGCTCAGGGTGCTGGGTGTTCAGTACTCAGGGTGCTCGGTGCTCAGTGCTCAGGGTGCTGGGTGTTCAGTACTCAGGGTGCTGGGTGCTCTGTGCTCGGGGTGCTGGGTGCTCAGTGATCAGGGTGATCTGTGCTAACTACTCAGGGTGCTGGGTGCTCAGTGCTCCGGGTCCTGGGTGCTCAGTCCTCAGGGTGCTCGGTGCTCAGTGCTCAGTACTCAGGGTGCTCAGTACTCAGGGTGCTGGGTGCTCAGTGCTCGGGGTGCTGGGTGCTCAGTACTCAGGGTGCTGGGTGCTCAGTACTCGGGGTGCTGGGTGCTCAGTACTCAGGGTGCTGGGTGCTCAGTCCTCCGGGTGCTCAGTGCTCAGGGTGCTGGGTGCTCAGTACTCAGGGTGCTGGGTGCTCAGTACTCGGGGTGCTGGGTGCTCAGTGCTCAGGGTGATCAGTGCTCAGTGCTCAGGGTGCTGGGTGCTCAGTCCTCCGGGTGCACAGTGCTCAAGGTGCTGGGTGCTCAGTACTCAGGGTGCTGGGTGCTCAGTACTCGGGGTGCTGGGTGCTCAGTGCTCAGGGTGCTGGGTGCTCAGTGCTCGGGGTGCTGGGTGCTCAGTGCTCAGGGTGATCGGTGCTCAGTGCTCAGGGTGCTGGGTGCTCAGTCCTCCGGGTGCTCAGTGCTCAGGGTGCTGGGTGCTCAGTACTCAGGGTGCTGGGTGCTCAGTACTCGGGGTGCTGGGTGCTCAGTGCTCAGGGTGCTGGGTGCTCAGTACTCTGGGTGTTGGGTGCTCAGTACTCAGGGTGCTGGGTGCTCCGTGCTCGGGGTGCTGGCTGCTCAGTGCTCAGGGTGCTATGTGCTCAGTGCTCAGGGTGCTGGGTGCTCAGTACTCAGGGTGCTGGGTGCTTAGTGCTCGGGGTGCTCGGTGCTCAGTACACATGGTGCTGGGTGCTCAGTGCTCAGGGTGCTGGGTGCTCAGTCCTCGGGGTGCTCCGTGCTCAGGGTGCTGGGTGCTCAGTGCTCAGGGTGCTGGGTGCTCAGTGCTCGGGGTGCTGGGTGCTGAGTTCTCAGGGTGCTGGGTGCTCAGTGCTCGGGGTGCTCGGTGCTCAGTGCTCAGGGTCCTGGGTGCTCAGTACTCAGGGTGCTGGGTGCTTAGTACTCAGGGGTGCTCAGTGCTCAGTACACAGGGTGCTGGGTGCTCAGTGCTCGGGGTGCTGGGTGCTCAGTGCTCAGTACACAGGGTGCTGGGTGCTCAGTACTCAGCATGCTGGGTGCTCAGTACTCAGGGTGCTGGGTGCTCAGTGCTCAGGGTGCTGGGTGCTCAGTGCTCAGGGTGCTGGGTGCTCAGTGATCGGGGTGCTGGGTGCTCAGTACTCAGGGTGCTCAGTGCTCGGGGAGCTCGGTGCTCAGTACTCAGGGTGCTGGTTGCTCAGTATTCAGTGCTCGCGGTCCTGGGTGCTCCGTGCTCGGGGTGCTGGGTTCTCAGTGCTCTGGGTGCTTAGTGCTCAGTACTCCAGGTGCTGGGTGCTCAGTACTCATGGTGCTGCGTGCTCATTCTCAGGGTTCTAGGGGCTCAGTACTCAGGGTGCTGGGTGCTCAGTACTCAGGGTGCTGGGTGCTCAGTACTCAGGGTGCTGGGTGCTCAGAGCTCAGGGTGCTGGGTACTCAGTACTCAGGGTGCTGAGTGCTCAGTACTCAGGGTGCTGGGTGCTCAGTGCTCAGGGTGCTGGGTGCTCAGTGCTCAGGGTGCTGGGTGCTCAGTGCTCGGGGTGCTGGGTGCTCAGTACTCAGGATGCTCGGTGCTCAGTGCTCAGTAATCAGGGTGCTCAGTGCTCAGGGTGCTGAGTGCTCAGTGCTCGGGGTGCTGGGTGCTCAGTGCTGAGGGTGGTGCTGGGTGCTCAGTACTCAGGGTGCTGGGTGCTCAGTGCTCAGGGTGCTGGGTGCTCAGTACTAAGGGGGGTGGGTGCTCAGTACTCAGGGTGCTCGGTGCTCAGTACTCAGGGTGCTGGGTGCTCAGAGCTCAGGGTGCTGGGTACTCAGTACTCAGGGTGCTGGGTGCTCAGTACTCAGGGTGCTGGGTGCTCAGTGCTCAGGGTGCTGGGTGCTCAGTGCTCAGGGTGCTGGGTGCTCAGTGCTCGGCGTGCTGGGTGCTCAGTACTCAGGATGCTCGGTGCTCAGTGCTCAGTAATCAGGGTGCTCAGTACTCAGGGTGCTGGGTGCTCAGTGCTCGGGGTGCTGGGTGCTCAGTACTCAGGGTGCTGGGTGCTCAGTACTCGGGGTGCTGGGTGCTCAGTACTCAGGGTGCTGGGTGCTCAGTGCTCGGGGTGCTGGGTGCTCACTGCTCAGGGTGATCGGTGCTCAGTGCTCAGGGTGCTGGGTGCTCAGTCCTCCGGGTGCTCAGTACTCAGGGTGCTGGGTGCTCATTGCTCGGTGTGCTCGGTGCTCAGTACTCAGGGTGCTGAGTGCTCAGTACTTAGGGTGCTGGGTGCTCAGTACTCAGGTTGCTGGTTGCTCAGTACTCAGGGTGCTGGGTGCTCAGTGCTCAGGGTGCTGGGTGCTCAGTGCTCGGGGTGCTGGGTGCTCAGGGCTGTGGTGCTGGGTGCTCAGTGCTCAGGGTGCTGGGTGCTCAGTGCTCAGTGCTCAGGGTGCTCTGTGCTCAGTACTCAGGGTGCTGGGTGCTCAGTGCTCGGGGTGCTGCGTGCTCAGTGCTCAGGGAGCTGGGTGCTCAGTGCTCAGGGTGCTGGGTGCTCAGTACTCAGTGTGCTGGGTGCTCAGTGCTCGTTGTGCTCGGTGCTCAGTACTCAAGGTGCTGGGTGCTCAGTGCTCAGGGTGCTGGGTGCTCAGTCCTCGGGGTGCTCCGTGCTCAGTGATCAGGGTGCTGGGTGCTCAGTACTCAGGGTGCTCGGTGCTCAGTACTCAGGGGTCTCAGTGCTCAGTACTCAGGGTGCTGGGTGCTCAGTGCTCAGTGTGCTGGGTGCTCAGTACTCAGGGTGCTCAGTGCTCAGTACTCGGGGTGCTTGGTGCTCAGTACTCAGGGTGCTCGGTGCTCAGTACTCGTGGTGCTGGGTGCTCAGTGCTCAGGGTGCTCAGTGCTCCGTGCTCGGGGTGCTGGGTGCTCAGTGCTCTGGGTGCTTAGTGCTCAGTACTCCGGGTGCTGGGTGCTCAGTACTCAGGGTGCTGGGTGCTCATTCTCGGGGTGCTGGGTGCTCAGTGCTCGGGGTGATGGGTGCTCAGTACTCAGGGTGCTGGGGGCTCAGTACTCAGGGTGCTGGGTGCTCAGTACTCAGGGTGATCTGTTCTCAGTACTCAGGTTGCTGGGTGCTCAGTGCTCAGGGTGCTGGGTGCTCAGTACTCGGGGTGCTCAGTGCTCAGTACTCAGGGTGCTGGGTGCTCAATACTCAGGGTGCTGGGTGCTAAGTGCTCGGGGTGCTGGGTGCTCAGTGTTCAGGGAGCTGGGTGCTCAGTGCTCGGGGTGCTGGGTGCTCAGTGCTGAGGGTGGTGCTGGGTGCTCAGTACTCAGGGTGCTGGGTGCTCAGTACTCAGGGTGCTGGGTGCTCAGTACTAAGGGTGCTGGGTGCTCAGTACTCAGGGTGCTCGGTGCTCAGTACTCAGGGTGCTGGGTGCTCAGAGCTCAGGGTGCTGGGTACTCAGTACTCAGGGTGCTGGGTGCTCAGTGCTCAGGGTGCTGGGTGCTCAGTGCTCAGGGTGCTGGTGCTCAGTGCTCGGGGTGCTGGGTGCTCAGTACTCAGGATGCTCGGTGCTCAGTGCTCAGTAATCAGGGTGCTCAGTACTCAGGGTGCTGGGTGCTCAGTGCTCGGGGTGCTGGGGTGCTCAGTACTCAGGGTGCTGGGTGCTCAGTACTCGGGGTGCTGGGTGCTCAGTACTCAGGGTGCTGAGTGCTCAGTGCTCGGGGTGCTGGGTGCTCACTGCTCAGGGTGATCGGTGCTCAGTGCTCAGGGGTGCTGGGTGCTCAGTCCTCCGGGTGCTCAGTGCTCAGGGTGCTGGGTGCTCATTGCTCGGTGTGCTCGGTGCTCAGTACTCAGGGTGCTGAGTGCTCAGTACTCAGGTTGCTGGGTGCTCAGTACTCAGGTTGCTGGTTGCTCAGTACTCAGGGTGCTGGGTGCTCAGTGCTCAGGGTGCTGGGTGCTCAGTGCTCGGGGTGCTGGGTGCTCAGGGCTGTGGTGCTGGGTGCTCAGTGCTCAGTGCTCAGGGTGCTGGGTGCTCAGTGCTCAGGCTGCTGGTTGCTCAGGACTCAGGGTGCTGGGTGCTCAGTACTCAGGGTGCTGGGTGCTCAGTGCTCAGAGTGCTCTGTGCTCAGTACTCAGGGTGCTGGGTGCTCAGTGCTCGGGGTGCTGGGTGCTCAGTGCTCAGGGTGCTGGGTGCTCAGTACTCAGGGTGCTGGGTGCTCAGTACTCAGGGTGCTTGGTGCTCAGTACTCAGGGTGCTCAGTGCTCAGTGCTCGGGTGCTGGGTGCTCAGGGCTGTGGTGCTGGGTGCT
>NW_024543717.1:0-38158 GCF_018167655.1 Microtus oregoni
GCACCCAGCACCCCGAGAATGAGCACAGAGCACCCTGAGTACTGAGAACCGAGCAATCTGAGTACTGAGCACCCAGCACGCTGAGCACTGATCAACCAGCACCCCGAGTACTGAGCACCCAGCACCCAGAGCACTGAGCACCCAGCACCCCGAGAATGAGCACCCAGCACCCTGAGTACTGAGCACCCAGCACCCTGAGTACTGAGCACCCAGCACCCCGAGCACTGAGCACCCTGAATACTGAGCACCCAGCACCCTGAGTACTGTGCACTAAGCACCCAGAGGGCTGAGAACCCAGGACCCCGAGCACTGAGTACTGAGCACCCAGCACCCTGAGTACTGAGCACCGAGCTCCCCGAGCACTGAGCACCCTGAGTACTGAGCACCCAGCACCCTGAGTACTGAGCACCCAGCACCCTGAGCACTGAGCACCCAGCACCCTGAGTACTGAGCACCCAGCACCCCGAGCACTGAGCACCCAGCACCCTGAGTACTGAGCACCCAGCACCCTGAGTACTGAGCAACCAGAGCACTGAGCACCCAGCACCGTGAGCACTGAGCACCAGGCACCTTGAGTACTGAGCACCGAGCACCCCGAGCACTGAGCACACAGCACCCTGAGTAATGAGCACCCACCAACCCGAGCACTGAGCACCCAGCACCCTGAGTACTGAGCACCCAGCACCCTGAGTACTGAGCACTGAGCACCCTGAGCACTGAGCACCCAGCACCCTGAGTACTGAGCACCCAGCAACCTGAGTACTGAGCACTCAGCAACCTGAGTACTGAGCACCGAGCACCCCGAGCACTGAGCACCCAGCACCCTGAGCACTGAGCACCCTGAGGACTGAGCACCCAGCACCCTGAGTACTGAGCACCCAGCACCCTGGGTACTGAGCACCCAGCATCCTGAGTACTGAGCACCGATCACCCTGAGCACTGAGCATCCAGCACCCCGAGCACTGAGCACCCAGCACCCTGAGTACTGAGCACCCTGAGTACTGAGCACCCAGCACCCCGAGCACTGAGCACCCAGCACCCTGAGTACTGAGCACCCTGAGTGCTGAGCACCCAGCACCCTGAGTACTGAGCACCCAGCACCCTGAGAACTGAGCACCCAGCACCCTGAGTACTGAGCACCCAGCACCCTGAGTACTTAGCACCCAGCACCTGAGCACTGAGCACCCAGCACCCTGAGTTCTGAGCACCGAGCACCCTGAGTACTGAGCACCCAGCACCCTGAGTACTGAGCACCCAGCACCCTGAGTACTGAGCACCGAGCAACCAGAGCACTGAGCACCCAGCACCCTGAGTACTGAGCACCCTGAGGACTGAGCACCGATCACCCTGAGCACTGAGCACCGAGCACCCTGAGTACTGAGCACCCAGCACCCTGAGCACTGAGCACCCAGCACCCTGAGTACTGAGCAGCGAGCACCCTGAGTACTGAGCACCCAGCACCCTGAGTACTGAGCACCCAGCACCCTGAGTACTGAGCACCGAGCACCCCGAGTACTGAGCACCCAGCACCCTGAGCACTCAGCACCCAGCACACCGAGCACTGAGCACCCAGCACCCTGAGTACTGAGCTCCCAGCACCCCGAGCCCTGAGAACCCAGCACCCTGAGTACTGAGCACCCAATGTACTGAGCACCGAGCACACCGAGCACTGAGCACCCAGCACCCGTAGCACTGAGCACCCAGCACCCCGAGCAATGAGCACCAAGCACCCTGAGTACTGAGCACCCAGCACCCCGAGTACTCAGCACCCAGCAACCTGAGCACCGAGCACCCAGCACCCCGAGCATTGAGCACCCAGCACCCTGAGCACTGAACACCCAGCACCCTGAGTACTGAGCACCGAGCACCCCGAGGACTGAGCACCCAGCACCCCGAGCACTGAGCACCGAGCACCCCGAGCACTGAGCACCCAGCACCCCGAGCACTGAGCACCCAGCACCCCCAGCACTGAGCACCCAGCACCCTGAGTACTGAGCACCCAGCACCCTGAGTACTGAGCAACCAGAGCACTGAGCACCCAGCACCCTGAGTACTGAGCACCCTGAGGACTGAGCACCGATCACCCTGAGTACTGAGCACCGAGCACCCTGAGTACTGAGCACCCAGCACCCTGAGCACTGAGCACCCAGCACCCTGAGTACTGAGCACTGAGCACCCAGCACCCTGAGCACTGAGCACCCAGCAACCTGAGTACTGAGCACTGAGCACCCAGCACGCCGAGCACTGATCACCCAGCACCCTGAGCACTGAGCACCCAGCACCCTGAGCACTGAGCACGGAGCACCCCGAGGACTGAGCACCCAGCACCGTGAGCACTGAGCACCAGGCACCTTGAGTACTGAGCACCGAGCACCCCGAGCACTGAGCACCCAGCACCCTGAGTAATGAGCACCCACCAACCCGAGCACTGAGCACCCAGCACCCTGAGTACTGAGCACCCAGCACCCTGAGTACTGAGCACTGAGCACCCTGAGCACTGAGCACCCAGCACCCTGAGTACTGAGCACCCAGCAACCTGAGTACTGAGCACTCAGCAACCTGAGTACTGAGCACCGAGCACCCCGAGCACTGAGCACCCAGCACCCTGAGCACTGAGCACCCTGAGGACTGAGCACCCAGCACCCTGAGTACTGAGCACCCAGCACCCTGAGTACTGAGCACCCAGCATCCTGAGTACTGAGCACCGATCACCCTGAGCACTGAGCATCCAGCACCCCGAGCACTGAGCACCCAGCACCCTGAGTACTGAGCACCCTGAGTACTGAGCACCCAGCACCCCGAGCACTGAGCACCCAGCACCCTGAGTACTGAGCACCCTGAGTGCTGAGCACCCAGCACCCTGAGTACTGAGCACCCAGCACCCTGAGCACTGAGCACCCAGCACCCTGAGTACTGAGCACCCAGCACCCTGAGTACTTAGCACCCAGCACCTGAGCACTGAGCACCCAGCACCCTGAGTTCTGAGCACCGAGCACCCTGAGTACTGAGCACCCAGCACCCTGAGTACTGAGCACCCAGCACCCTGAGTACTGAGCACCGAGCACCCCGAGTACTGAGCACCCAGCACCCTGAGCACTGAGCACCCAGCACCCCGAGCACTGAGCACCCAGCACCCTGAGTACTGAGCACCGAGCACCCCGAGCACTGAGCACCCAGCACCCTGAGCACTGAGCACCCAGCACCCTGAGTACTGAGCACCCAGCACCATGATTACTGAGCACACAGCACCCTGAGCACTGAGCACCCAGCAACCTGAGTACTGAGCACCCAGCACCCTGAGCACTCAGCACCCAGCACCCTGAGTACTGAGCACCGAGCACCCCGAGCACTGAGCACCCAGCACCCTGAGTACTGAGCACCCAGCACCAAAAGTACTGAGCACCGAGCATCCTGAGCACTGAGCACCGAGCACCCCGAGCACTGAGCACCCAGCACCCTGAGTACTGAGCACCCAGCACCAAGAGTACTGAGCAGCGAGCACCCCGAGCACTGAGCACCCAGCACCCTGTGTAATGAGCACCCAGCACCCCGAGTACTGAGCACCCAGCACCGTGAGTACTGAGCACCCAGCACCCTGAGTACTGAGCACCCAGCACCCTGAGCACTGAGCACAAAGCACGCTGAGTACTGAGCACACTGAGTACTGAGCACCGAGGACCCTGAGCACTGAGCACCCAGCACCCTGAGCACTGAGCACCCAGCACCCCGAGAATGAGAACCCAGCACCCTGAGTACTGAGAACCGAGCACCCTGAGTACTGATCACCCAGCACGCTGAGCACTGAGCAACCAGCACCCCGACTACTGAGCACCCAGCACCCAGAGCACTGAGCACCCAGCACCCCGAGAATGAGCACCCAGCACCCTGAGTACTGAGCACCCAGCACCCTGAGTACTGAGCACCCAGCACCCCGAGCACTGAGCACCCTGAATACTGAGCACACAGCACCCTGAGTACTGTGCACTAAGCACATTGAGGGCTGAGAACCCAGGACCCCGAGCACTGAGTACTGAGCACCCAGCACCCTGAGTACTGAGCACCGAGCTCCACGAGCACTGAGCACCCTGAGTACTGAGCACCCAGCACCCTGAGTACTGAGCACCCAGCACCCTGAGCACTGAGCACCCAGCACCCTGAGTACTGAGCACCCAGCACCCCGAGCACTGAGCACCCAGCACCCTGAGTACTGAGCACCCAGCACCCTGAGTACTGAGCAACCAGAGCACTGAGCACCCAGCACCCTGAGTACTGAGCACCCTGAGGACTGAGCACCGATCACCCTGAGCACTGAGCACCGAGCACCCTGAGTACTGAGCACCCAGCACCCTGAGCACTGAGCACCCAGCACCCTGAGTACTGAGCAGCGAGCACCGTGAGTACTGAGCACCCAGCACCCTGAGTACTGAGCACCCAGCACCCTGAGTACTGAGCACCGAGCACCCCGAGTACTGAGCACCCAGCACCCTGAGCACTCAGCACCCAGCACACCGAGCACTGAGCACCCAGCACCCTGAGTACTGAGCTCCGAGCACCCCGAGCCCTGAGCACCCAGCACCCGGAGTACTGAGCACCCTGAGTACTGAGCACCGATCACCCTGAGCACTGAGCACCCAGCACCCTGTGTACAGAGCACCCAATGTACTGAGCACCGAGCACACCGAGCACTGAGCACCCAGCACCCTGAGTACTGAGCACCGAGCACCCTGAGCACTGAGCACCCAGCACCCTGAGTACTGAGCACCGAGCACCCCGAGCACTGAGCACCCAGCGCCCCGAGCACTGAGCACCCAGCACCCCGAGCACTGAGCACCCAGCACCTGTAGCACTGAGCACCCTGCACCCCAAGCAATGAGCACCCAGCACCCTGAGTACTGAGCACCCAGCACCCCGAGTACTGAGCACCCAGCAACCTGAGCACCGAGCACCCAGCACCCCGAGCATTGAGCACCCAGCACCCTGAGCGCTGAACACCCAGCACCCTGAGTACTGAGCACCGAGCACCCCGAGGACTGAGCACCCAGCACCCCGAGCACTGAGCACCGAGCACCCCGAGCACTGAGCACCCAGCACCCCGAGCACTGAGCACCCAGCACCCCGAGCACTGAGCACCCAGCACCCTGAGTACTGAGCACCCAGCATCCTGAGTACTGAGCAACCAGAGCACTGAGCACCCAGCACCCTGAGTACTGAGCACCCTGAGGACTGAGCACCGATCACCCTGAGTACTAAGCACCGAGCACCCTGAGTACTGAGCACCCAGCACCCTGAGCACTGAGCACCCAGCACCCTGAGTACTGAGCAGCGAGCACCCTGAGTACTGAGCACCCAGCACCCTGAGTACTGAGCACCCAGCACCCTGAGTACTGAGCACCGAGCACCCCGAGTACTGAGCACCCAGCACCCTGAGCACTCAGCACCCAGCACCCCGAGCACTGAGCAGCCAGCACCCTGAGTACTGAGCTCCCAGCACCCCGAGCCCTGAGCACCCAGCACCCTGAGTACTGAGCACCCTGAGTACTGAGCACCGATCACCCTGAACACTGAGCACAAAGCACCCTGAGTACTGAGCACCCAACGTACTGAGCACCGAGCACACCGAGCACTGAGCACCCAGCACCCTGAGTACTGAGCACCGAGCACCCTGAGCACTGAGCACCCAGCACCCTGAGTACTGAGCACCGAGAACCCCGAGCACTGAGCACCCAGCGCCCCGAGCACTGAGCACCCAGCACCCCGAGCACTGAGCACCCAGCACCCGTAGCACTGAGCACCCAGCACCCCGAGCAATGAGCACCCAGCACCCTGAGTACTGAGCACCCAGCACCCCGAGTACTGAGCACCCAGCACCCTGAGTAATGAGCACCCACCAACCCGAGCACTGAGCACCCAGCACCCTGAGTACTGAGCACCCAGCACCCTGAGTACTGAGCACTGAGCACCCTGAGCACTGAGCACCCAGCACCCTGAGTACTGAGCACCCAGCAACCTGAGTACTGAGCACCCAGCACCCTGAGTACTGAGCACCCAGCATCCTGAGTACTGAGCACCGATCACCCTGAGCACTGAGCACCCAGCACCCTGAGCACTGAGCACCCTGAGGACTGAGCACCCAGCACCCTGAGTACTGAGCACCCAGCACCCTGAGTACTGAGCACCCAGCATCCTGAGTACTGAGCACCGATCACCCTGAGCACTGAGCATCCAGCACCCCGAGCACTGAGCACCCAGCACACTGAGTACTGAGCACCCTGAGTGCTGAGCACCCAGCACCCTGAGTACTGAGCACCCAGCACCCTGAGCACTGAGCACCCAGCACCCTGAGTACTGAGCACCCAGCACCCTGAGTACTTAGCACCCAGCACCTGAGCACTGAGCACCCAGCACCCTGAGTTCTGAGCACCGAGCACCCTGAGTACTGAGCACCCAGCACCCTGAGTACTGAGCACGCAGCACCCTGAGTACTGAGCACCGAGCACCCCGAGTACTGAGCACCCAGCACCCTGAGCACTGAGCACCCAGCACCCCGAGCACTGAGCACCCAGCACCCTGAGTACTGAGCATCGAGCACCCCGAGCACTGAGCACCCAGCACCCTGAGCACTGAGCACCCAGCACCCTGAGTACTGAGCACCCAGCACCATGAGTACTGAGCACACAGCACCCTGAGCACTGAGCACCCAGCAACCTGAGTACTGAGCACCCAGCACCCTGAGCACTGAGCACCCAGCACCCTGAGTACTGAGCACCGAGCACCCTGAGCACTGAGCACCCAGCACCCTGAGTACTGAGCACCCAGCACCAAAAGTACTGAGCACCGAGCATCCTGAGCACTGAGCACCGAGCACCCCGAGCACTGAGCACCCAGCACCCTGAGTACTGAGCACCCAGCACCAAGAGTACTGAGCAGCGAGCACCCCGAGCACTGAGCACCCAGCACCCTGTGTAATGAGCACCCAGCACCCTGAGTACTGAGCACCGAGCACCCCGAGTACTGAGCACCCAGCACCCTGAGCACTCAGCACCCAGCACAACGAGCACTGAGCACCCAGCACACTGAGTACAGAGCTCCCAGCACCCCGAGCCCTGAGCACCCAGCGCCCCGAGCACTGAGCACCCAGCACCCCGAGCACTGAGCACCCAGCACCCGTAGCACTGAGCACCCAGCACCCCGAGCAATGAGCACCCAGCACCCTGAGTACTGAGCACCCAGCACCCCGAGTACTGAGCACCCAGCAACCTGATCACCGAGCACCCAGCACCCCGAGCACTGAGCACCCAGCACCCTGAGCACTGAACACCCAGCACCCTGAGTACTGAGCACCGAGCACCCCGAGTACTGAGCACCCAGCACCCCGAGCACTGAGCACCCAGCACCCTGAGCAATGAGCACCCAGCACCCCGAGCACTGAGCACCCAGCACCCCGAGCACTGAGCACCCAGCACCCCGAACACTGAGCACCCAGCACCCCGAGCACTATGCACCCAGCACCCCGAGTACTCAGCACCCAGCACCCTGAGCACTGAGCACCCAGCACCCTGAGCACTGAGCACAAAGCACGCTGAGTACTGAGCACTGAACACCCTGAGCACTGCGCACAAAGCACTCTGAGTACTGAGCACTGAGCACCCTGAGTACTGAGCACTGAGCACCGAGCACCCTAAGTACTGAGCACCCTGAGGACTGAGCACCCAGCACCCTGAGTACTGAGCACCCAGCACCCAGAGCACTGAGCACCGAGCACCCTGAGTACTGAACACCCAGCACCCTGAGCACTGAGAACTGAGCACTCAGCACCCTGAGCACTGAGCACTGAGCACCCAGCACCCCGAGCACTGAGCACCCAGCACCCTGAGCACCCAGCACCGTGAACACTGAGCACCCTGAGCACTGAGCACCCTGAGCACTGAGCACTGAGCACCCAGCACCCTGAGTACTGAGCTCCCAACACTCTAAGCACTGAGCACCCAGCACGCTGAGTACTGAGCACTGAGCACCCAGCACCCTGAGTACTGAGCACCCAGCACCCTGAGTACTGAGCACCCAGCACCCCGAGCACTGAGCACTGAGCAACCTGAGTACTGAGCACTGAGCACCCTTAGTACTGAGCACCGAGCACCCCGAGGACTGAGCACCCAGCACCGTGAGCACTGAGAACCCAGCACCTTGAGTACTGAGCACCGAGCACCCCGAGCACTGAGCACCCAGCACCCTGAGTAATGAGCACCCACCAACCCGAGCACAGAGCACCCAGCACCCTGAGTACTGAGCACCCAGCACCCTGAGTACTGAGCACTGAGCACCCTGAGCACTGAGCACCCAGCACCCTGAGTACTGAGCACCCAGCAACCTGAGTACTGAGCACTCAGCAACCTGAGTACTGAGCACCCAGCACCCTGAGCACTGAGCACCCTGAGGACTGAGCACCCAGCACCCTGAGTACTGAGCACCCAGCACCCTGAGTACTGAGCACTGAGCACCCTGAGCACTGAGCACCCAGCACCCTGAGTACTGAGCACCCAGCAACCTGAGTACTGAGCACTCAGCAACCTGAGTACTGAGCACCGAGCACCCCGAGCACTGAGCACCCAGCACCCTGAGCACTGAGCACCCTGAGGACTGAGCACCCAGCACCCTGAGTACTGAGCACCCAGCACCCTGATTACTGAGCACCCAGCATCCTGAGTACTGAGCACCGATCACCCTGAGCACTGAGCATCCAGCACCCCGAGCACTGAGCACCCAGCACCCTGAGTACTGAGCACCCTGAGTACTGAGCACCCAGCACCCCGAGCACTGAGCACCCAGCACCCTGAGTACTGAGCACCCTGAGTGCTGAGCACCCAGCACCCTGAGTACTGAGCACCCAGCACCCTGAGCACTGAGCACCCAGCACCCTGAGTACTGAGCACCCAGCACCCTGAGTACTTAGCACCCAGCACCTGAGCACTGAGCACCCAGCACCCTGAGTTCTGAGCACCGAGCACCCTGAGTACTGAGCACCCAGCACCCTGAGTACTGAGCACCCAGCACCCTGAGTACTGAGCACCGAGCACCCCGAGTACTGAGCACCCAGCACCCTGAGCACTGAGCACCCGGCACCCCGAGCACTGAGCACCCAGCACCCTGAGTACTGAGCACCCAGCACCCTGAGTACTGAGCACTGAGCACCCTGAGCACTGAGCACCCAGCACCCTGAGTACTGAGCACCCAGCAACCTGAGTACTGAGCACTCAGAAACCTGAATACTGAGCACCGAGCACCCCGAACACTGAGCACCCAGCACCCTGAGCACTGAGCACCCTGAGGACTGAGCACCCAGCACCCTGAGTACTGAGCACCCAGCACCCTGAGTACTGAGCACGAAGCATTATGAGTACTGAGCACCGATCACCCTGAGCACTGAGCATCCAGCACCCCGAGCACTGAGCACCCAGCACCCTGAGTACTGAGCACCCTGAGTACTGAGCACCCAGCACCCCGAGCACTGAGCACCCAACACCCTGAGTACTGAGCACCCTGAGTGCTGAGAACCCAGCACCCTGAGTACTGAGCACCCAGCACCCTGAGCACTGAGCACCCAGCACCCGAGTACTGAGCACCCAGCACCCTGAGTACTTAGCACCCAGCACCTGAGCACTGAGCACCCAGCACCCTGAGTTCTGAGCACCGAGCACCCTGAGTACTGAGCACCCAGCACCCTGAGTACTGAGCACCCAGCACCCTGAGTACTGAGCACCGAGCACCCCGAGTACTGAGTATCCAGCACCCTGAGCACTGAGCACCCAGCACCCCGAGCACTGAGCACCCAGCACCCTGAGTACTGAGCACCGAGCACCCCGAGCACTGAGCACCCAGCACCCTGAGCACTGAGCACCCAGCACCCTGAGTACTGAGCACCCAGCACCATGAGTACTGAGCACACAGCACACTGAGCACTGAGCATCCAGCAACCTGAGTACTGAGCACCCAGCACCCTGAGAACTGAGCACCCAGCACCCTGAGTACTGAGCACCGAGCACCCCGAGCACTGAGCACCCAGCACCCTGAGTACTGAGCACCCAGCACCAAAAGTACTGAGCACCGAGCATCCTGAGCACTGTGCACCGAGCACCCCGAGCACTGAGCACCCAGCACCCTGAGTACTGAGCACCCAGCACCAAGAGTACTGAGCAGCGAGCACCCCGAGCACTGAGCACCCAGCACCCTGTGTAATGAGCACCCAGCACCCTGAGTACTGAGCACCGAGCACCCCGAGTACTGAGCACCCAGCACCCTGAGCACTCAGCACCCAGCACACCGAGCACTGAGCACCCAGCACCCTGAGTACTGAGCTCCCAGCACCCCGAGCCCTGAGCACCCAGCACCCCGAGCACTGAGCACCCAGCACCCCGAGCACTGAGCACCCAGCACCCGTAGCACTGAGCACCCAGCACCCCGAGCAATGAGCACCCAGCACCCTGAGTACTGAGCTCCCAGCACCCCGAGCCCTGAGCACCCAGCGCCCCGAGCACTGAGCACCCAGCACCCCGAGCACTATGCACCCAGCACCCCGAGTACTCAGCACCCAGCACCCTGAGCACTGAGCACCCAGCACCCTGAGCACTGAGCACAAAGCACGCTGAGTACTGAGCACTGAACACCCTGAGCACTGCGCACAAAGCACTCTGAGTACTGAGCACTGAGCACCCTGAGTACTGAGCACTGAGCACCGAGCACCCTAAGTACTGAGCACCCTGAGGACTGAGCACCCAGCACCCTGAGTACTGAGCACCCAGCACCCAGAGCACTGAGCACCGAGCACCCTGAGTACTGAACACCCAGCACCCTGAGCACTGAGAACTGAGCACTCAGCACCCTGAGCACTGAGCACTGAGCACCCAGCACCCCGAGCACTGAGCACCCAGCACCCTGAGCACCCAGCACCGTGAACACTGAGCACCCTGAGCACTGAGCACCCTGAGCACTGAGCACTGAGCACCCAGCACCCTGAGTACTGAGCTCCCAACACTCTAAGCACTGAGCACCCAGCACGCTGAGTACTGAGCACTGAGCACCCAGCACCCTGAGTACTGAGCACCCAGCACCCTGAGTACTGAGCACCCAGCACCCCGAGCACTGAGCACTGAGCAACCTGAGTACTGAGCACTGAGCACCCTTAGTACTGAGCACCGAGCACCCCGAGGACTGAGCACCCAGCACCGTGAGCACTGAGAACCCAGCACCTTGAGTACTGAGCACCGAGCACCCCGAGCACTGAGCACCCAGCACCCTGAGTAATGAGCACCCACCAACCCGAGCACAGAGCACCCAGCACCCTGAGTACTGAGCACCCAGCACCCTGAGTACTGAGCACTGAGCACCCTGAGCACTGAGCACCCAGCACCCTGAGTACTGAGCACCCAGCAACCTGAGTACTGAGCACTCAGCAACCTGAGTACTGAGCACCCAGCACCCTGAGCACTGAGCACCCTGAGGACTGAGCACCCAGCACCCTGAGTACTGAGCACCCAGCACCCTGAGTACTGAGCACTGAGCACCCTGAGCACTGAGCACCCAGCACCCTGAGTACTGAGCACCCAGCAACCTGAGTACTGAGCACTCAGCAACCTGAGTACTGAGCACCGAGCACCCCGAGCACTGAGCACCCAGCACCCTGAGCACTGAGCACCCTGAGGACTGAGCACCCAGCACCCTGAGTACTGAGCACCCAGCACCCTGATTACTGAGCACCCAGCATCCTGAGTACTGAGCACCGATCACCCTGAGCACTGAGCATCCAGCACCCCGAGCACTGAGCACCCAGCACCCTGAGTACTGAGCACCCTGAGTACTGAGCACCCAGCACCCCGAGCACTGAGCACCCAGCACCCTGAGTACTGAGCACCCTGAGTGCTGAGCACCCAGCACCCTGAGTACTGAGCACCCAGCACCCTGAGCACTGAGCACCCAGCACCCTGAGTACTGAGCACCCAGCACCCTGAGTACTTAGCACCCAGCACCTGAGCACTGAGCACCCAGCACCCTGAGTTCTGAGCACCGAGCACCCTGAGTACTGAGCACCCAGCACCCTGAGTACTGAGCACCCAGCACCCTGAGTACTGAGCACCGAGCACCCCGAGTACTGAGCACCCAGCACCCTGAGCACTGAGCACCCGGCACCCCGAGCACTGAGCACCCAGCACCCTGAGTACTGAGCACCCAGCACCCTGAGTACTGAGCACTGAGCACCCTGAGCACTGAGCACCCAGCACCCTGAGTACTGAGCACCCAGCAACCTGAGTACTGAGCACTCAGAAACCTGAATACTGAGCACCGAGCACCCCGAACACTGAGCACCCAGCACCCTGAGCACTGAGCACCCTGAGGACTGAGCACCCAGCACCCTGAGTACTGAGCACCCAGCACCCTGAGTACTGAGCACCCAGCATTATGAGTACTGAGCACCGATCACCCTGAGCACTGAGCATCCAGCACCCCGAGCACTGAGCACCCAGCACCCTGAGTACTGAGCACCCTGAGTACTGAGCACCCAGCACCCCGAGCACTGAGCACCCAACACCCTGAGTACTGAGCACCCTGAGTGCTGAGAACCCAGCACCCTGAGTACTGAGCACCCAGCACCCTGAGCACTGAGCACCCAGCACCCGAGTACTGAGCACCCAGCACCCTGAGTACTTAGCACCCAGCACCTGAGCACTGAGCACCCAGCACCCTGAGTTCTGAGCACCGAGCACCCTGAGTACTGAGCACCCAGCACCCTGAGTACTGAGCACCCAGCACCCTGAGTACTGAGCACCGAGCACCCCGAGTACTGAGTATCCAGCACCCTGAGCACTGGGCACCCAGCACCCCGAGCACTGAGCACCCAGCACCCTGAGTACTGAGCACCGAGCACCCCGAGCACTGAGCACCCAGCACCCTGAGCACTGAGCACCCAGCACCCTGAGTACTGAGCACCCAGCACCATGAGTACTGAGCACACAGCACACTGAGCACTGAGCATCCAGCAACCTGAGTACTGAGCACCCAGCACCCTGAGCACTGAGCACCCAGCACCCTGAGTACTGAGCACCGAGCACCCCGAGCACTGAGCACCCAGCACCCTGAGTACTGAGCACCCAGCACCAAAAGTACTGAGCACCGAGCATCCTGAGCACTGTGCACCGAGCACCCCGAGCACTGAGCACCCAGCACCCTGAGTACTGAGCACCCAGCACCAAGAGTACTGAGCAGCGAGCACCCCGAGCACTGAGCACCCAGCACCCTGTGTAATGAGCACCCAGCACCCTGAGTACTGAGCACCGAGCACCCCGAGTACTGAGCACCCAGCACCCTGAGCACTCAGCACCCAGCACACCGAGCACTGAGCACCCAGCACCCTGAGTACTGAGCTCCCAGCACCCCGAGCCCTGAGCACCCAGCACCCCGAGCACTGAGCACCCAGCACCCCGAGCACTGAGCACCCAGCACCCGTAGCACTGAGCACCCAGCACCCCGAGCAATGAGCACCCAGCACCCTGAGTACTGAGCTCCCAGCACCCCGAGCCCTGAGCACCCAGCGCCCCGAGCACTGAGCACCCAGCACCCCGAGCACTGAGCACCCAGCACCCGTAGCACTGAGCACCCAGCACCCCGAGCAATGAGCACCCAGCACCCTGAGTACTGAGCACCCAGCACCCCGAGTACTGAGCACCCAGCAACCTGAGCACCGAGCACCCAGCACCCCGAGCACTGAGCACCCAGCACCCTGAGCACTGAACACCCAGCATCCTGAGTACTGAGCACCGAGCACCCAGAGTACTGAGCACCCAGCACCCTGAGCACTGAGCACCGAGCACCCCGAGCACTGAGCACCCAGCACCCTGAGCAATGAGCACCCAGCACCCCGAGCACTGAGCACCCAGCACCCCGAGCACTGAGCACCCAGCACCCCGAGCACTATGCACCCAGCACCCCGAGTACTCAGCACCCAGCACCCTGAGCACTGAGCACCCAGCACCCTGAGCACTGAGCACAAAGCACGCTGAGTACTGAGCACTGAACACCCTGAGCACTGAGCACAAAGCACTCTGAGTACTGAGCACTGAGCACCCTGAGTACTGAGCACTGAGCACCGAGCACCCTGAGTACTGAGCACCCTGAGGACTGAGCACCCAGCACCCTGAGTACTGAGCACCCAGCACCCAGAGCACTGAGCACCGAGCACCCTTAGTACTGAACACCCAGCACCCTGAACACTGAGCACTGAGCACTCAGCACCCTGAGCACTGAGCACTGAGCACCCAGCACCCCGAGCACTGAGCACCCAGCACCCTGAGCACCCAGCACCGTGAACACTGAGCACCCTGAGCACTGAGCACCCTGAGCACTGAGCACCCAGCACCCTGAGTACTGAGCTCCCAACACTCTAAGCACTGAGCACCCAGCACCCTGAGTACTGAGCACCCAGCACCCTGAGTACTGAGCACCCAGCACCCCGAGCACTGAGCACTGAGTAACCTGAGTACTGAGCACTGAGCACCCTTAGTACTGAGCACCGAGCAACCTGAGTACTGAGCACCCAGCACCCTGAGCACTGAGCACGGAGCACCCCGAGGACTGAGCACCCAGCACCGTGAGCACTGAGAACAAAGCACCTTGAGTACTGAGCACCGAGCACCCCGAGCACTGAGCACCCAGCACCCTGAGTAATGAGCACCCACCAACCCGAGCACAGAGCACCCAGCACCCTGAGTACTGAGCACCCAGCACCCTGAGTACTGAGCACTGAGCACCCTGAGCACTGAGCACCCAGCACCCTGAGTACTGAGCACCCAGCAACCTGAGTACTGAGCACTCAGCAACCTGAGTACTGAGCACCCAGCACCCTGAGCACTGAGCACCCTGAGGACTGAGCACCCAGCACCCTGAGTACTGAGCACCCAGCACCCTGAGTACTGAGCACCCAGCAACCTGAGTACTGAGCACTCAGCAACCTGAGTACTGAGCACCGAGCACCCCGAGCACTGAGCACCCAGCACACTGAGCACTGAGCACCCTGAGGACTGAGCACCCAGCACCCTGAGTACTGAGCACCCAGCACCCTGAGTACTGAGCACCCAGCATCCTGAGTACTGAGCACCGATCACCCTGAGCACTGAGCATCCAGCACCCCGAGCACTGAGCACCCAGCACCCTGAGTACTGAGCACCCTGAGTACTGAGCACCCAGCACCCCGAGCACTGAGCACCCAGCACCCTGAGCACTGAGCACCCTGAGTACTGAGCACCCAGCACCCTGAGTACTGAGCACCCAGCACCCTGAGCACTGAGCACCCAGCACCCTGAGTACTGAGCACCCAGCACCCTGAGTACTTAGCACCCAGCACCTGAGCACTGAGCACCCAGCACCCTGAGTTCTGAGCACCGAGCACCCTGAGTACTGAGCACCCAGCACCCTGAGTACTGAGCACCCATCACCCTGAGTACTGAGCACCGAGCACCCCGAGTACTGAGCACCCAGCACCCTGAGCACTGAGCACCCGGCACCCCGAGCACTGAGCACCCAGCACCCTGAGTACTGAGCACCCAGCACTCTGAGTACTGAGCACTGAGCACCCTGAGCACTGAGCACCCAGCACCCTGAGTACTGAGCACCCAGCAACCTGAGTACTGAGCACTCAGCAACCTGAGTACTGAGCACCGAGCACCCCGAGCACTGAGCACCCAGCACCCTGAGCACTGAGCACCCTGAGGACTGAGCACCCAGCACCCTGAGTACTGAGCACCCAGCACCCTGAGTACTGAGCACCCAGCATCCTGAGTACTGAGCACCGATCACCCTGAGCACTGAGCATCCAGCACCCCGAGCACTGAGCACCCAGCACCCTGAGTACTGAGCACCCTGAGTACTGAGCACCCAGCACCCCGAGCACTGAGCACCCAACACCCTGAGTACTGAGCACCCTGAGTGCTGAGCACCCAGCACCCTGAGTACTGAGCACCCAGCACCCTGAGCACTGAGCACCCAGCACCCTGAGTACTGAGCACCCAGCACCCTGAGCACTGAGCACCCAGCACCCTGAGCACCCAGCACCGTGAACACTGAGCACCCTGAGCACTGAGCACCCTGAGCACTGAGCACCCAGCACCCTGAGTACTGAGCTCCCAACACTCTAAGCACTGAGCACCCAGCACCCTGAGTACTGAGCACCCAGCACCCTGAGTACTGAGCACCCAGCACCCCGAGCACTGAGCACTGAGTAACCTGAGTACTGAGCACTGAGCACCCTTAGTACTGAGCACCGAGCAACCTGAGTACTGAGCACCCAGCACCCTGAGCACTGAGCACGGAGCACCCCGAGGACTGAGCACCCAGCACCGTGAGCACTGAGAACAAAGCACCTTGAGTACTGAGCACCGAGCACCCCGAGCACTGAGCACCCAGCACCCTGAGTAATGAGCACCCACCAACCCGAGCACAGAGCACCCAGCACCCTGAGTACTGAGCACCCAGCACCCTGAGTACTGAGCACTGATCACCCTGAGCACTGAGCACCCAGCACCCTGAGTACTGAGCACCCAGCAACCTGAGTACTGAGCACTCAGCAACCTGAGTACTGAGCACCCAGCACCCTGAGCACTGAGCACCCTGAGGACTGAGCACCCAGCACCCTGAGTACTGAGCACCCAGCACCCTGAGTACTGAGCACTGAGCACCCTGAGCACTGAGCACCCAGCACCCTGAGTACTGAGCACCCAGCAACCTGAGTACTGAGCACTCAGCAACCTGAGTACTGAGCACCGAGCACCCCGAGCACTGAGCACCCAGCACACTGAGCACTGAGCACCCTGAGGACTGAGCACCCAGCACCCTGAGTACTGAGCACCCAGCACCCTGAGTACTGAGCACCCAGCATCCTGAGTACTGAGCACCGATCACCCTGAGCACTGAGCATCCAGCACCCCGAGCACTGAGCACCCAGCACCCTGAGTACTGAGCACCCTGAGTACTGAGCACCCAGCACCCCGAGCACTGAGCACCCAGCACCCTGAGCACTGAGCACCCTGAGTGCTGAGCACCCAGCACCCTGAGTACTGAGCACCCAGCACCCTGAGCACTGAGCACCCAGCACCCTGAGTACTGAGCACCCAGCACCCTGAGTACTTAGCACCCAGCACCTGAGCACTGAGCACCCAGCACCCTGAGTTCTGAGCACCGAGCACCCTGAGTACTGAGCACCCAGCACCCTGAGTACTGAGCACCCATCACCCTGAGTACTGAGCACCGAGCACCCCGAGTACTGAGCACCCAGCACCCTGAGCACTGAGCACCCGGCACCCCGAGCACTGAGCACCCAGCACCCTGAGTACTGAGCACCCAGCACCCTGAGTACTGAGCACTGAGCACCCTGAGCACTGAGCACCCAGCACCCTGAGTACTGAGCACCCAGCAACCTGAGTACTGAGCACTCAGCAACCTGAGTACTGAGCACCGAGCACCCCGAGCACTGAGCACCCAGCACCCTGAGCACTGAGCACCCTGAGGACTGAGCACCCAGCACCCTGAGTACTGAGCACCCAGCACCCTGAGTACTGAGCACCCAGCATCCTGAGTACTGAGCACCGATCACCCTGAGCACTGAGCATCCAGCACCCCGAGCACTGAGCACCCAGCACCCTGAGTACTGAGCACCCTGAGTACTGAGCACCCAGCACCCCGAGCACTGAGCACCCAACACCCTGAGTACTGAGCACCCTGAGTGCTGAGCACCCAGCACCCTGAGTACTGAGCACCCAGCACCCTGAGCACTGAGCACCCAGCACCCTGAGTACTGAGCACACAGCACCCTGAGTACTTAGCACCCAGCACCTGAGCACTGAGCACCCAGCACCCTGAGTTCTGAGCACCGAGCACCATGAGTACTGAGCACCCAGCACCCTGAGTACTGAGCACCCAGCACCCTGTGTACTGAGCACCGAGCACCCCGAGTACTGAGTACCCAGCACCCTGAGCACTGAGCACCCAGCACCCTGAGTACTGAGCACCGAGCACCCTGAGCACTGAGCACCCAGCACCCTGAGCACTGAGCACCCAGCACCCTGAGTACTGAGCACCCAGCACCATGAGTACTGAGCACACAGCACCCTGAGCACTGAGCACCCAGCAACCTGAGTACTGAGCACCCAGCACCCTGAGCACTGAGCACCCAGCACCCTGAGTACTGAGCACCGAGCACCCCGAGCACTGAGCACCCAGCACCCTGAGTACTGAGCACCCAGCACCAAAAGTACTGAGCACCGAGCATCCTGAGCACTGAGCACCGAGCACCCCGAGCACTGAGCACCCAGCACCCTGAGTACTGAGCACCCAGCACCAAGAGTACTGAGCAGCGAGCACCCCGAGCACTGAGCACCCAGAACCCTGTGTAATGAGCACCCAGCACCCTGAGTACTGAGCACCGAGCACCCCGAGTACTGAGCACCCAGCACCCTGAGCACTCAGCACCCAGCACACCGAGCACTGAGCACCCAGCACCCTGAGTACTGAGCTCCCAGCACCCCGAGCCCTGAGCACCCAGCGCCCCGAGCACTGAGCACCCAGCACCCCGAGCACTGAGCACCCAGCACCGGTAGCACTGAGCACCCAGCACCCCGAGCAATGAGCACCCAGCACCCTGAGTACTGAGCACCCAGCACCCCGAGTACTGAGCACCCAGCAACCTGAGCACCGAGCACCCAGCACCCCGAGCACTGAGCACCCAGCATCCTGAGCACTGAACACCCAGCACCCTGAGTACTGAGCACCGAGCACCCCGAGTACTGAGCACCCAGCACCCCGAGCACTGAGCACCGAGCACCCCGAGCACTGAGCACCCAGCACCCTGAGCAATGAGCACCCAGCACCCCGAGCACTGAGCACCCAGCACCCCGAGCACTGAGCACCCAGCACCCCGAGCACTGAGCACCCAGCACCCCGAGCACTATGCACCCAGCTCCCCGAGTACTCAGCACCCAGCACCCTGAGCACTGAGCACCCAGCACCCTGAGCACTGAGCACAAAGCACGCTGAGTACTGAGCACTGAACACCCTGAGCACTGAGCACAAAGCACTCTGAGTACTGAGCACTGAGCACCCTGAGTACTGAGCACTGAGCACCGAGCACCCTGAGTACTGAGCACCCTGAGGACTGAGCACCCAGCACCCTGAGTACTGAGCACCCAGCAACCAGAGCACTGAGCACCGAGCACCCTGAGTACTGAACACCCAGCACCCTGAGCACTGAGCACTCAGCACCCTGAGCACTGAGCACTGAGCACCCAGCACCCCGAGCACTGAGCACCCAGCACCCTGAGCACCCAGCACCGTGAACACTGAGCACCCTGAGCACTGAGCACCCTGAGCACTGAGCACTGAGCACCCAGCACCCTGAGTACTGAGCTCCCAACACTCTAAGCACTGAGCACCCAGGACGCTGAGTACTGAGCACTGAGCACCCAGCACCCTGAGTACTGAGCACCCAGCACCCTGAGTACTGAACACCCAGCACCCCGAGCACTGAGCACTGAGCAACCTGAGTACTGAGCACTGAGCACCCTTAGTACTGAGCACCGAGCACCCTGAGTACTGAGCACCCAGCACCCTGAGCACTGAGCACGGAGCACACCGAGGACTGAGCACCCAGCACCGTGAGCACTGAGAACCCAGCACCTTGAGTACTGAGCACCGAGCACCCCGAGCACTGAGCACCCAGCACCCTGAGTAATGAGCACCCACCAACCCGAGCACAGAGCACCCAGCACCCTGAGTACTGAGCACCCAGCACCCTGAGTACTGAGCACTGAGCACCCTGAGCACTGAGCACCCAGCACCCTGAGTACTGAGCACCCAGCAACCTGAGTACTGAGCACTCAGCAACCTGAGTACTGAGCACCCAGCACCCTGAGCACTGAGCACCCTGAGGACTGAGCACCCAGCACCCTGAGTACTGAGCACCCAGCACCCTGAGTACTGAGCACTGAGCACCCTGAGCACTGAGCACCCAGCACCCTGAGTACTGAGCACCCAGCAACCTGAGTACTGAGCACTCAGCAACCTGAGTACTGAGCACCGAGCACCCCGAGCACTGAGCACCCAGCACCCTGAGCACTGAGCACCCTGAGGACTGAGCACCCAGCACCCTGAGTACTGAGCACCCAGCACCCTGAGTACTGAGCACCCAGCATCCTGAGTACTGAGCACCGATCACCCTGAGCACTGAGCATCCAGCACCCCGAGCACTGAGCACCCAGCACCCTGAGTACTGAGCACCCTGAGTACTGAGCACCCAGCACCCCGAGCACTGAGCACCCAGCACCCTGAGTACTGAGCACCCTGAGTGCTGAGCACCCAGCACCCTGAGTACTGAGCACCCAGCACCCTGAGCACTGAGCACCCAGCACCCTGAGTACTGAGCACCCAGCAACCTGAGTACTTAGCACCCAGCACCTGAGCACTGAGCACCCAGCACCCTGAGTTCTGAGCACCGAGCACCCTGAGTACTGAGCACCCAGCACCCTGAGTACTGAGCACCCAGCACCCTGAGTACTGAGCACCGAGCACCCCGAGTACTGAGCACCCAGCAGCCCGAGTACTGAGCACCCAGCACCCTGAGCACTCAGCACCCAGCACACCGAGCACTGAGCACCCAGCACCCTGAGTACTGAGCTCCCAGCACCCCGAGCCCTGAGCACCCAGCGCCCCGAGCACTGAGCACCCAGCACCCCGAGCACTGAGCACCCAGCACCGGTAGCACTGAGCACCCAGCACCCCGAGCACTGAGCACCCAGCACCCCGAGCACTGAGCACCCAGCACCCCGAGCACTATGCACCCAGCACCCCGAGTACTCAGCACCCAGCACCCTGACCACTGAGCACCCAGCACCCTGAGCACTGAGCACAAAGCACGCTGAGTACTGAGCACTGAACACCCTGAGCACTGAGCACAAAGCACTCTGAGTACTGAGCACTGAGCACCCTGAGTACTGAGCACTGAGCACCGAGCACCCTGAGTACTGAGCACCCTGAGGACTGAGCACCCAGCACCCTGAGTACTGAGCACCCAGCACCCAGAGCACTGAGCACCGAGCACCCTGAGTACTGAACACCCAGCAACCTGAGCACTGAGCACTCAGCACCCTGAGCACTGAGCACTGAGCACCCAGCACCCCGAGCACTGAGCACCCAGCACCCTGAGTACTGAGCTCCCAACACTCTAAGCACTGAGCACCCAGGACGCTGAGTACTGAGCACTGAGCACCCAGCACCCTGAGTACTGAGCACCCAGCACCCTGAGTACTGAGCACCCAGCACCCCGAGCACTGAGCACTGAGCAACCTGAGTACTGAGCACTGAGCACCCTTAGTACTGAGCACCGAGCACCCTGAGTACTGAGCACCCAGCACCCTGAGCACTGAGCACGGAGCACCCCGAGGACTGAGCACCCAGCACCGTGAGCACTGAGAACCCAGCACCTTGGGTACTGAGCACCGAGCACCCCGAGCACTGAGCACCCAGCACCCTGAGTAATGAGCACCCACCAACCCGAGCACAGAGCACCCAGCACCCTGAGTACTGAACAACCAGCACCCTGAGTACTGAGCACTGAGCACCCTGAGCACTGAGCACCCAGCACCCTGAGTACTGAGCACCCAGCAACCTGAGTACTGAGCACTCAGCAACCTGAGTACTGAGCACCCAGCACCCTGAGCACTGAGTACCCTGAGGACTGAGCACCCAGCACCCTGAGTACTGAGCACCCAGCACCCTGAGTACTGAGCACTGAGCACCCTGAGCACTGAGCACCCAGCACCCTGAGTACTGAGCACCCAGCAACCTGAGTACTGAGCACTCAGCAACCTGAGTACTGAGCACCGAGCACCCCGAGCACTGAGCACCCAGCACCCTGAGCACTGAGCACCCTGAGGACTGAGCACCCAGCACCCTGAGTACTGAGCACCTAGCACCCTGAGTACTGAGCACCCAGCATCCTGAGTACTGAGCACCGATCACCCTGAGCACTGAGCATCCAGCACCCCGAGCACTGAGCACCCAGCACCCTGAGTACTGAGCACCCTGAGTACTGAGCACCCAGCACCCCGAGCACTGAGCACCCAGCACCCTGAGTACTGAGCACCCTGAGTGCTGAGCACCCAGCACCCTGAGTACTGAGCACCCAGCACCCTGAGCACTGAGCACCCAGCACCCTGAGTACTGAGCACCCAGCACCCTGAGTACTTAGCACCCAGCACCTGAGCACTGAGCACCCAGCACCCTGAGTTCTGAGCACCGAGCACCCTGAGTACTGAGCACCCAGCACCCTGAGTACTGAGCACCCAGCACCCTGAGAACTGAGCACCGAGCACCCCGAGTACTGAGCACCCAGCACCCTGAGCACTGTGCACCCGGCACCCCGAGCACTGAGCACCCAGCACCCTGAGTACTGAGCACCCAGCACCCTGAGTACTGAGCACTGAGCACCCTGAGCACTGAGCACCCAGCACCCTGAGTACTGAGCACCCAGCAACCTGAGTACTGAGCACTCAGCAACCTGAGTACTGAGCACCGAGCACCCCGAGCACTGAGCACCCAGCACCCTGAGCACTGAGCACCCTGAGGACTGAGCACCCAGCACCCTGAGTACTGAACACCCAGCACCCCGAGCACTGAGCACTGAGCAACCTGAGTACTGAGCACTGAGCACCCTTAGTACTGAGCACCGAGCACCCTGGGTACTGAGCACCCAGCACCCTGAGCACTGAGCACGGAGCACCCCGAGGACTGAGCACCCAGCACCGTGAGCACTGAGAACCCAGCACCTTGAGTACTGAGCACCGAGCACCCCGAGCACTGAGCACCCAGCACCCTGAGTAATGAGCACCCACCAACCCGAGCACAGAGCACCCAGCACCCTGAGTACTGAGCACCCAGCACCCTGAGTACTGAGCACTGAGCACCCTGAGCACTGAGCACCCAGCACCCTGAGTACTGAGCACCCAGCAACCTGAGTACTGAGCACTCAGCAACCTGAGCACTGAGCACCCAGCACCCTGAGCACTGAGCACCCTGAGGACTGAGCACCCAGCACCCTGAGTACTGAGCACCCAGCACCCTGAGTACTGAGCACTGAGCACCCTGAGCACTGAGCACCCAGCACCCTGAGTACTGAGCACCCAGCAACCTGAGTACTGAGCACTCAGCAACCTGAGTACTGAGCACCGAGCACCCCGAGCACTGAGCACCCAGCACCCTGAGCACTGAGCACCCTGAGGACTGAGCACCCAGCACCCTGAGTACTGAGCACCCAGCACCCTGAGTACTGAGCACCCAGCATCCTGAGTACTGAGCACCGATCACCCTGAGCACTGAGCATCCAGCACCCCGAGCACTGAGCACCCAGCACCCTCAGTACTGAGCACCCTGAGTACTGAGCACCCAGCACCCCGAGCACTGAGCACCCAGCACCCTGAGTACTGAGCACCCTGAGTGCTGAGCACCCAGCACCCTGAGTACTGAGCACCCAGCACCCTGAGCACTGAGCACCCAGCACCCTGAGTACTGAGCACCCAGCACCCTGAGTACTTAGCACCCAGCACCTGAGCACTGAGCACCCAGCACCCTGAGTTCTGAGCACCGAGCACCCTGAGTACTGAGCACCCAGCACCCTGAGTACTGAGCAACCAGCACCCTGAGTACTGAGCACCGAGCACCCCGAGTACTGAGCACCCAGCACCCCGAGTACTGAGCACCCAGCACCCTGAGCACTCAGCACCCAGCACACCGAGCACTGAGCACCCAGCACCCTGAGTACTGAGCTCCCAGCACCCCGAGCCCTGAGCACCCAGCACCCCGAGCACTGAGCACCCAGCACCCCGAGCACTGAGCACCCAGCACCGGTAGCACTGAGCACCCAGCACCCCGAGCAATGAGCACCCAGCACCCTGAGTACTGAGCACCCAGCACCCCGAGTACTGAGCACCCAGCAACCTGAGCACCGAGCACCCAGCACCCCGAGCACTGAGCACCCAGCATCCTGAGCACTGAACACCCAGCACCCTGAGTACTGAGCACCGAGCACCCCGAGTACTGAGCACCCACCACCCCGAGCACTGAGCACCGAGCACCCCGAGCACTGAGCACCCAGCACCCTGAGCAATGAGCACCCAGCACCCCGAGCACTGAGCACCCAGCACCCCGAGCACTGAGCACCCAGCACCCCGAGCACTGAGCACCCAGCACCCCGAGCACTATGCACCCAGCACCCCGAGCACTATGCACCCAGCACCCTGACCACTGAGCACCCAGCACCCTGAGCACTGAGTACAAAGCACGCTGAGTACTGAGCACTGAACACCCTGAGCACTGAGCACAAAGCACTCTGAGTACTGAGCACTGAGCACCCTGAGTACTGAGCACTGAGCACCGAGCACCCTGAGTACTGAGCACCCTGAGGACTGAGCACCCAGCACCCTGAGTACTGAGCACCCAGCACCCAGAGCACTGAGCACCGAGCACCCTGAGTACTGAACACCCAGCAACCTGAGCACTGAGCACTCAGCACCCTGAGCACTGAGCACTGAGCACCCAGCACCCCGAGCACTGAGCACCCAGCACCCTGAGTACTGAGCTCCCAACACTCTAAGCACTGAGCACCCAGGACGCTGAGTACTGAGCACTGAGCACCCAGCACCCTGAGTACTGAGCACCCAGCACCCTGAGTACTGAGCACCCAGCACCCCGAGCACTGAGCACTGAGCAACCTGAGTACTGAGCACTGAGCACCCTTAGTACTGAGCACCGAGCACCCTGAGTACTGAGCACCCAGCACCCTGAGCACTGAGCACGGAGCACCCCGAGGACTGAGCACCCAGCACCGTGAGCACTGAGAACCCAGCACCTTGAGTACTGAGCACCGAGCACCCCGAGCACTGAGCACCCAGCACCCTGAGTAATGAGCACCCACCAACCCGAGCACAGAGCACCCAGCACCCTGAGTACTGAACAACCAGCACCCTGAGTACTGAGCACTGAGCACCCTGAGCACTGAGCACCCAGCACCCTGAGTACTGAGCACCCAGCAACCTGAGTACTGAGCACTCAGCAACCTGAGTACTGAGCACCCAGCACCCTGAGCACTGAGTACCCTGAGGACTGAGCACCCAGCACCCTGAGTACTGAGCACCCAGCACCCTGAGTACTGAGCACTGAGCACCCTGAGCACTGAGCACCCAGCACACTGAGTACTGAGCACCCAGCAACCTGAGTACTGAGCACTCAGCAACCTGAGTACTGAGCACCGAGCACCCCGAGCACTGAGCACCCAGCACCCTGAGCACTGAGCACCCTGAGGACTGAGCACCCAGCACCCTGAGTACTGAGCACCTAGCACCCTGAGTACTGAGCACCCAGCATCCTGAGTACTGAGCACCGATCACCCTGAGCACTGAGCATCCAGCACCCCGAGCACTGAGCACCCAGCACCCTGAGTACTGAGCACCCTGAGTACTGAGCACCCAGCACCCCGAGCACTGAGCACCCAGCACCCTGAGTACTGAGCACCCTGAGTGCTGAGCACCCAGCACCCTGAGTACTGAGCACCCAGCACCCTGAGCACTGAGCACCCAGCACCCTGAGTACTGAGCACCCAGCACCCTGAGTACTTAGCACCCAGCACCTGAGCACTGAGCACCCAGCACCCTGAGTTCTGAGCACCGAGCACCCTGAGTACTGAGCACCCAGCACCCTGAGTACTGAGCACCCAGCACCCTGAGAACTCAGCACCGAGCACCCCGAGTACTGAGCACCCAGCACCCTGAGCACTGAGCACCCGGCACCCCGAGCACTGAGCACCCAGCACCCTGAGTACTGAGCACCCAGCACCCTGAGTACTGAGCACTGAGCACCCTGAGCACTGAGCACCCAGCACCCTGAGTACTGAGCACCCAGCAACCTGAGTACTGAGCACTCAGCAACCTGAGTACTGAGCACCGAGCACCCCGAGCACTGAGCACCCAGCACCCTGAGCACTGAGCACCCTGAGGACTGAGCACCCAGCACCCTGAGTACTGAGCACCCAGCACCCTGAGTACTGAGCACCCAGCATCCTGAGTACTGAGCACCGATCACCCTGAGCACTGAGCATCCAGCACCCCGAGCACTGAGCACCCAGCACCCTGAGTACTGAGCACCCTGAGTACTGAGCACCCAGCACCCCGAGCACTGAGCACCCAGCACCCTGAGCACTGAGCACCATGAGGACTGAGCACCCAGCACCCTGAGTACTGAGCACCTAGCACCCTGAGTACTGAGCACCCAGCATCCTGAGTACTGAGCACCGATCACCCTGAGCACTGAGCATCCAGCACCCCGAGCACTGAGCACCCAGCACCCTGAGTACAGAGCACCCTGAGTACTGAGCACCCAGCACCCCGAGCACTGAGCACCCAGCACCCTGAGTACTGAGCACCCTGAGTGCTGAGCACCCAGCACCCTGAGTACTGAGCACCCAGCACCCTGAGCACTGAGCACCCAGCAACCTGAGTACTGAGCACCCAGCACCCTGAGTACTTAGCACCCAGCACCTGAGCACTGAGCACCCAGCACCCTGAGTTCTGAGCACCGAGCACCCTGAGTACTGAGCACCCAGCACCCTGAGTACTGAGCACCCAGCACCCTGAGAACTGAGCACCGAGCACCCCGAGTACTGAGCACCCAGCACCCTGAGCACTGAGCACCCGGCACCCCGAGCACTGAGCACCCAGCACCCTGAGTACTGAGCACCCAGCACCCTGAGTACTGAGCACTGAGCACCCTGAGCACTGAGCACCCAGCACCCTGAGTACTGAGCACCCAGCAACCTGAGTACTGAGCACTCAGCAACCTGAGTACTGAGCACCGAGCACCCCGAGCACTGAGCACCCAGCACCCTGAGCACTGAGCACCCTGAGGACTGAGCACCCAGCACCCTGAGTACTGAGCACCCAGCACCCTGAGTACTGAGCACACAGCATCCTGAGTACTGAGCACCGATCACCCTGAGCACTGAGCATCCAGCACCCCGAGCACTGAGCACCCAGCACCCTGAGTACTGAGCACCCTGAGTACTGAGCACCCAGCACCCCGAGCACTGAGCACCCAACACCCTGAGTACTGAGCACCCTGAGTGCTGAGCACCCAGCACCCTGAGTACTGAGCACCCAGCACCCTGAGCACTGAGCACCCAGCACCCGAGTACTGAGCACCCAGCACCCTGAGTACTTAGCACCCAGCACCTGAGCACTGAGCACCCAGCACCCTGAGTTCTGAGCACCGAGCACCCTGAGTACTGAGCACCCAGCACCCTGAGTACTGAGCACCGAGCACCCCGAGTACTGAGTACCCAGCACCCTGAGCACTGAGCACCCAGCACCCCGAGCACTGAGCACCCAGCACCCTGAGTACTGAGCACCGAGCACCCTGAGCACTGAGCACCCAGCACCCTGAGCACTGAGCACCCAGCACCCTGAGTACTGAGCACCCAGCACCATGAGTACTGAGCACACAGCACCCTGAGCACTGAGCACCCAGCAACCTGAGTACTGAGCACCCAGCACCCTGAGCACTGAGCACCCAGCACCCTGAGTACTGAGCACCGAGCACCCCGAGCACTGAGCACCCAGCACCCTGAGTACTGAGCACCCAGCACCAAAAGTACTGAGCACCGAGCATCCTGAGCACTGAGCACCGAGCACCCCGAGCACTGAGCACCCAGCACCCTGTGTACTGAGCACCCAGCACCAAGAGTACTGAGCAGCGAGCACCCCGAGCACTGAGCACCCAGCACCCTGTGTAATGAGCACCCAGCACCCTGAGTACTGAGCACCGAGCACCCCGAGTACTGAGCACCCAGCACCCTGAGCACTCAGCACCCAGCACACCGAGCACTGAGCACCCAGCACCCTGAGTACTGAGCTCCCAGCACCCCGAGCCCTGAACACCCAGCGCCCCGAGCACTGAGCATCCAGCACCCCGAGCACTGAGCACCCAGCACCCTGAGTACTGAGCACCCAGCATCCTGAGTACTGAGCACCGATCACCCTGAGCACTGAGCATCCAGCACCCCGAGCACTGAGCACCCAGCACCCTGAGTACTGAGCACCCTGAGTACAGAGCACCCAGCACCCCGAGCACTGAGCACCCAGCACCCTGAGTACTGAGCACCCTGAGTGCTGAGCACCCAGCACCCTGAGCACTGAGCACCCAGCACACTGAGTACTGAGCACCCAGCACCCTGAGTACTTAGCACCCAGCACCTGAGCACTGAGCACCCAGCACCCTGAGTTCTGAGCACCGAGCACCCTGAGTACTGAGCACCCAGCACCCTGAGTACTGAGCACCCAGCACCCTGAGTACTGAGCACCGAGCACATCGAGTACTGAGCACCCAGCACCCTGAGCACTGAGCACCCGGCACCCCGAGCACTGAGCACCCAGCACCCTGAGTACTGAGCACCCAGCACCCTGAGTACTGAGCACTGAGCACCCTGAGCACTGAGCACCCAGCACCCTGAGTTCTGAGCACCGAGCACCCTGAGTACTGAGCACGCAGCACCCTGAGTACTGAGCACCCAGCACCCTGAGTACTGAGCACCGAGCACCCCGAGTACTGAGTACCCAGCACCCTGAGCACTGAGCACCCAGCACCCCGAGCACTGAGCACCCAGCACCCTGAGTACTGAGCACCGAGCACCCTGAGCACTGAGCACCCAGCACCCTGAGCACTGAGCACCCAGCACCCTGAGTACTGAGCACCCAGCACCATGAGTACTGAGCACACAGCACCCTGAGCACTGAGCACCCAGCAACCTGAGTACTGAGCACCCAGCACCCTGAGCACTGAGCACCCAGCACCCTGAGTACTGAGCACCGAGCACCCCGAGCACTGAGCACCCAGCACCCTGAGTACTGAGCACCCAGCACCAAAATACTGAGCACCGAGCATCCTGAGCACTGAGCACCGAGCACCCCGAGCACTGAGCACCCAGCACCCTGAGTACTGAGCACCCAGCACCAAGAGTACTGAGCAGCGAGCACCCCGAGCACTGAGCACCCAGCACCCTGTGTAATGAGCACCCAGCACCCTGAGTACTGAGCACCGAGCACCCCGAGTACTGAGCACCCAGCACCCTGAGCACTCAGCACCCAGCACACCGAGCACTGAGCACCCAGCACCCTGAGTACTGAGCTCCCAGCACCCCAAGCCCTGAGCACCCAGCGCCCCGAGCACTGAGCACCCAGCACCCCGAGCACTGAGCACCCAGCACCCTGAGAACTGAGCACACAGCACCCCGAGTACTGAGCACCCAGCAACCTGAGCACCGAGCACCCAGCACCCCGAGCACTGAGCACCCAGCACCCTGAGCACTGAACACCCAGCACCCTGAGTACTGAGCACCGAGCACCCCGAGTACTGAGCACCCAGCACCCCGAGCACTGAGCACCGAGCACCCCGAGCACTGAGCACCCAGCACCCTGAGCAATGAGCACCCAGCACCCCGAGCACTGAGCACCCAGCACCCCGAGCACTGAGCACCCAGCACCCCGAGCACTGAGCACCCAGCACCCCGAGCACTATGCACCCAGCACCCCGAGTACTCAGCACCCAGCACCCTGAGCACTGAGCACCCAGCACCCTGAGCACTGAGCACAAAGCACGCTGAGTACTGAGCACTGAACACCCTGAGCACTGAGCACAAAGCACTCTGACTACTGAGCACTGAGCACCCTGAGTACTGAGCACTGAGCACCGAGCACCCTGAGTACTGAGCACCCTGAGGACTGAGCACCCAGCACCCTGAGTACTGAGCACCCAGCACCCAGAGCACTGAGCACCGAGCACCCTGAGTACTGAACACCCAGCACCCTGAGCACTGAGCACTGAGCACTCAGCACCCTGAGCACTGAGCACTGAGCACCCAGCACCCCGAGCACTGAGCACCCAGCACCCTGAGCACCCAGCACCGTGAACACTGAGCACCCTGAGCACTGAGCACCCTGAGCACTGAGCACTGAGCACCCAGCACCCCGAGTACTCAGCACCCAGCACCCTGAGCACTGAGCACCCAGCACCCTGAGCACTGAGCACAAAGCACGCTGAGTACTGAGCACTGAACACCCTGAGCACTGAGCACAAAGCACTCTGAGTACTGAGCACTGAGCACCCTGAGTACTGAGCACTGAGCACCGAGCACCCTGAGTACTGAGCACCCTGAGGACTGAGCACCCAGCACCCTGAGTACTGAGCACCCAGCACCCAGAGCACTGAGCACCGAGCACCCTGAGTACTGAACACCCAGCACCCTGAGCACTGAGCACTGAGCACTCAGCACCCTGAGCACTGAGCACTGAGCACCCAGCACCCCGAGCACTGAGCACCCAGCACCCTGAGCACCCAGCACCGTGAACACTGAGCACCCTGAGCACTGAGCACCCTGAGCACTGAGCACTGAGCACCCAGCACCCTGAGTACTGAGCTCCCAACACTCTAAGCACTGAGCACCCAGCACGCTGAGTACTGAGCACTGAGCACCCAGCACCCTGAGTACTGAGCACCCAGCACCCTGAGTACTGAGCACCCAGCACCCCGAGCACTGAGCACTGAGCAACCTGAGTACTGAGCACTGAGCACCCTTAGTACTGAGCACCGAGCACCCTGAGTACTGAGCACCCAGCACCCTGAGCACTGAGCACGGAGCACCCCGAGGACTGAGCACCCAGCACCGTGAGCACTGAGAACCCAGCACCTTGAGTACTGAGCACCGAGCACCCCGAGCACTGAGCACCCAGCACCCTGAGTAATGAGCACCCACCAACCCGAGCACAGAGCACCCAGCACACTGAGTACTGAGCACCCAGCACCCTGAGTACTGAGCACTGAGCACCCTGAGCACTGAGCACCCAGCACCCTGAGTACTGAGCACCCAGCAACCTGAGTACTGAGCACTCAGCAACCTGAGTACTGAGCACCCAGCACCCTGAGCACTGAGCACCCTGAGGACTGAGCACCCAGCACCCTGAGTACTGAGCACCCAGCACCCTGAGTACTGAGCACTGAGCACCCTGAGCACTGAGCACCCAGCACCCTGAGTACTGAGCACCCAGCAACCTGAGTACTGAGCACTCAGCAACCTGAGTACTGAGCACCGAGCACCCCGAGCACTGAGCACCCAGCACCCTGAGCACTGAGCACCCTGAGGACTGAGCACCCAGCACCCTGAGTACTGAGCACCCAGCACCCTGAGTACTGAGCACCCAGCATCCTGAGTACTGAGCACCGATCACCCTGAGCACTGAGCATCCAGCACCCTGAGCACTGAGCACCCAGCACCCTGAGTACTGAGCACCCTGAGTACTGAGCACCCAGCACCCCGAGCACTGAGCACCCAGCACCCTGAGTACTGAGCACCCTGAGTGCTGAGCACCCAGCACCCTGAGTACTGAGCACCCAGCACCCTGAGCACTGAGCACCCAGCACCCTGAGTACTGAGCACCCAGCACCCTGAGTACTTAGCACCCAGCACCTGAGCACTGAGCACCCAGCACCCTGAGTTCTGAGCACCGAGCACCCTGAGTACTGAGCACCCAGCACCCTGAGTACTGAGCACCCAGCACCCTGAGTACTGAGCACCGAGCACCCCGAGTACTGAGCACCCAGCACCCCGAGCACTGAGCACCCGGCACCCCGAGCACTGAGCACCCAGCACCCTGAGTACTGAGCACCCAGCACCCTGAGTACTGAGCACTGAGCACCCTGAGCACTGAGCACCCAGCACCCTGAGTACTGAGCACCCAGCAACCTGAGTACTGAGCACTCAGCAACCTGAGTACTGAGCACCGAGCACCCCGAGCACTGAGCACCCAGCACCCTGAGCACTGAGCACCCTGAGGACTGAGCACCCAGCACCCTGAGTACTGAGCACCCAGCACCCTGAGTACTGAGCACCCAGCATCCTGAGTACTGAGCACCGATCACCCTGAGCACTGAGCATCCAGCACCCCGAGCACTGAGCACCCAGCACCCTGAGTACTGAGCACCCTGAGTACTGAGCACCCAGCACCCCGAGCACTGAGCACCCAACACCCTGAGTACTGAGCACCCTGAGTGCTGAGCACCCAGCACCCTGAGTACTGAGCACCCAGCACCCTGAGCACTGAGCACCCAGCACCCGAGTACTGAGCACCCAGCACCCTGAGTACTTAGCACCCAGCACCTGAGCACTGAGCACCCAGCACCCTGAGTTCTGAGCACCGAGCACCCTGAGTACTGAGCACCCAGCACCCTGAGTACTGAGCACCCAGCACCCTGAGTACTGAGCACCGAGCACCCCGAGTACTGAGTACCCAGCACCCTGAGCACTGAGCACCCAGCACCCCGAGCACTGAGCACCCAGCATCCTGAGTACTGAGCACCGAGCACCCTGAGCACTGAGCACCCAGCACCCTGAGCACTGAGCACCCAGCAACCTGAGTACTGAGCACCCAGCACCCTGAGCACTGAGCACCCAGCACCCTGAGTACTGAGCACCGAGCACCCCGAGCACTGAGCACCCAGCACCCTGAGTACTGAGCACCCAGCACCAAAAGTACTGAGCACCGAGCATCCTGAGCACTGAGCACCGAGCACCCCGAGCACTGAGCACCCAGCACCCTGAGTACTGAGCACCCAGCACCAAGAGTACTGAGCAGCGAGCACCCCGAGCACTGAGCATCCAGCACCCTGTGTAATGAGCACCCAGCACCCTGAGTACTGAGCACCGAGCACCCCGAGTACTGAGCACCCAGCACCCTGAGCACTCAGCACCCAGCACACCGAGCACTGAGCACCCAGCACCCTGAGTACTGAGCTCCCAGCACCCCGAGCCCTGAGCACCCAGCGCCCCGAGCACTGAGCACCCAGCACCCCGAGCACTGAGCACCCAGCACCCGTAGCACTGAGCACCCAGCACCCCGAGCAATGAGCACCCAGCACCCTGAGTACTGAGCACCCAGCACCCCGAGTACTGAGCACCCAGCAACCTGAGCACCGAGCACCCAGCACCCCGAGCACTGAGCACCCAGCACCCTGAGCACTGAACACCCAGCACCCTGAGTACTGAGCACCGAGCACCCCGAGTACTGAGCACCCAGCACCCCGAGCACTGAGCACCGAGCACCCCGAGCACTGAGCACCCAGCACACTGAGCAATGAGCACCCAGCACCCCGAGCACTGAGCACCTAGCACCCCGAGCACTGAGCACCCAGCACCCCGAGCACTGAGCACCCAGCACCCCGAGCACTATACACCCAGCACCCCGAGTACTCAGCACCCAGCACCCTGAGCACTGAGCACCCAGCACCCTGAGCACTGAGCACAAAGCACGCTGAGTAATGAGCACTGAACACCCTGAGCACTGAGCACAAAGCACTCTGAGTACTGAGCACTGAGCACCCTGAGTACTGAGCACTGAGCACCGAGCACCCTGAGTACTGAGCACCCTGAGGACTGAGCACCCAGCACCCTGAGTACTGAGCACCCAGCACCCAGAGCACTGAGCACCGAGCACCCTGAGTACTGAACACCCAGCACCCTGAGCACTGAGCACTGAGCACCCAGCACCCTGAGCACTGAGCACTGAGCACCCAGCACCCCGAGCACTGAGCACCCAGCACCCTGAGCACCCAGCACCGTGAACACTGAGCACCCTGAGCACTGAGCACCCTGAGCACTGAGCACTGAGCACCCAGCACCCTGAGTACTGAGCTCCCAACACTCTAAGCACTGAGCACCCAGCACGCTGAGTACTGAGCACTGAGCACCCAGCACCCTGAGTACTGAGCACCCAGCACCCTAAGTACTGAGCACCCAGCACCCCGAGCACTGAGCACTGAGCAACCTGAGTACTGAGCACTGAGCACCCTTAGTACTGAGCACCGAGCACCCTGAGTACTGAGCACCCAGCACCCTGAGCACTGAGCACGGAGCACCCCGAGGACTGAGCACCCAGCACCGTGAGCACTGAGAACCCAGCACCTTGAGTACTGAGCACCGAGCACCCCGAGCACTGAGCACCCAGCACCCTGAGTAATGAGCACCCACCAAACCGAGCACAGAGCACCCAGCACCCTGAGTACTGAGCACCCAGCACCCTGAGGACTGAGCACCCAGCACCCTGAGTACTGAGCATTCAGCACCCTGAGTACTGAGCACCCAGCATCCTGAGTACTGAGCACCGATCACCCTGAGCACTGAGCATCCAGCACCCCGAGCACTGAGCACCCAGCACCCTGAGTACTGAGCACCCTGAGTGCTGAGCACCCAGCACCCTGCGTACTGAGCACCCAGCAACCTGAGTACTGAGCACCCAGCACCCTGAGTACTGAGCACCGAGCACCCTGAGTACTGAGCACCGAGCACCCCGAGTACTGAGCACCCAGCACCCTGAATACTGAGCACCCAGCACCCTGAGTACTGAGCACCGAGCACCCCGAGTACTGAGCACCCAGCACCCTGAGTACTGAGCACCCAGCACCCTGAGTACTGAGCACCGAGCACCACGAGTACTGAGCACCCAGCACCCTGAGCACTGAGCACCCAGCACCCCGAGCACTGAGCACCCAGCACCCTGAGTACTGAGCACCGAGCACCCCGAGCACTGAGTACCCAGCACCCTGAGCACTGAGCACCCAGCACTCTGAGTACTGAGCACCCAGCACACTGAGTACTGAGCACCGAGCACCCCGAGTACTGAGCACCCAGCACCCTGAGCACTGAGCACCCAGCACCCCGAGCACTGAGCACCCAACACCCTGAGTACTGAGCACCGAGCACCCCGAGCACTGAGCACCCAGCACCCTGAGCACTGAGCACCCAGCACCCTGAGTACTGAGCACCCAGCACCCTGAGTACTGAGCACCCAGCACCCTGAGCACTGAGCACAAAGCACGCTGAGTACTGAGCACACTGAGTACTGAGCACCGAGGACCCTGAACACTGAGCACCCAGCACCCTGAGCACTGAGCACCCAGCACCCCGAGAATGAGCACCCAGCACCCTGAGTACTGAGAACCGAGCCCCCTGAGTACTGAACACCCAGCACGCTGAGCACTGAGCAACCAGCACCCCGAGTACTGAGCACCCAGCACCCAGAGCACTGAGCACCCAGCACCCCGAGAATGAGCACCCAGCACCCTGAGTACTGAGCACCCAGCACTGTGAGTACTGAGCACCCAGCACCCCGAGCACTGAGCACCCTGAATACTGAGCACCCAGCACCCTGAGTACTGTGCACTAAGCACCCAGAGGGCTGAGATCCCAGGACCCCGAGCACTGAGTACTGAGCACCCAGCACCCTGAGTACTGATCACCGAGCTCCACGAGCACTGAGCACCCTGAGTACTGAGCACCCAGCACCCTGAGAACTGAGCACCCAGCACCCTGAGCACTGAGCACCCAGCACCCTGAGTACTGAGCACCCAGCACCCCGAGCACTGAGCACCCAGCACCCTGAGTACTGAGCACCGAGCACCCTGAGTACTGAGCAACCAGAGCACTGAGCACCCAGCACCCTGAGTACTGAGCAGCGAGCACCCTGAGTACTGAGCACCCAGCACCCTGAGTACTGAGCACCCAGCACCCTGAGTACTGAGCACCGAGCACCCCGAGTACTGAGCACCCAGCACCCTGAGCACTCAGCACCCAGCACCCCGAGCACTGAGCACCCAGCACCCTGAGTACTGAGCTCCCAGCACCCCGAGCCCTGAGAACCCAGCACCCTGAGTACTGAGCACCCTGAGTACTGAGCACCGATCACCCTGAGCACTGACCACCCAGCACCCTGAGTACTGAGCACCCAATGTACTGAGCACCGAGCACACCGAGCACTGAGCACCCAGCACCCTGAGTACTGAGCACCAAGCACCCTGAGCACTGAGCACCCAGCACCCTGAGTACTGAGCACCGAGCACCCCGAGCAATGAGCACCCAGCGCCCCGAGCACTGAGCACCCAGCACCCCGAGCACTGAGCACCCAGCACCCGTAGCACTGAGGACCCAGCACCCCGAGCAGTGAGCACCCAGCACCCTGAGCACTGAGCACCCAGCACCCCGAGTACTGAGCACCCAGCAACCTGAGCACCGAGCACCCAGCACCCCGAGCACTGAGCACCCAGCACCCTGAGCACTGAACACCCAACACCCTGAGTACTGAGCACCGAGCACCCCGAGTACTGAGCACCCAGCACCCCGAGCACTGAGCACCGAGCACCCCGAGCACTGAGCACCCAGCACCCCGAGCACTGAGCACCCAGCACCCCGAGCACTGAGCACCCAGCACCCCGAGCACTGAGGACCCAGCACCCCGAGCACTGAGCACCCAGCACCCCGAGCACTGAGCACCCAGCACCCCGAGCACTGAGCACCCAGCACCCCGAGTACTCAGCACCCAGCACCCTGAGCACTGAGCACCCAGCACCCTGAGCACTGAGCACAAAGCACGCTGAGTACTGAGCACTGAACACCCTGAGCACTGAGCACAAAGCACTCTGAGTACTGAGCACTGAGCACCCTGAGTACTGAGCACTGAGCACCGAGCACCCTGAGTACTGAGCACCCTGAGGACTGAGCACCCAGCACCCTGAGTACTGAGCACCCAGCACCCAGAGCACTGAGCACCGAGCACCCTGAGTACTGAACACCCAGCACCCTGAGCACTGAGCACTGAGCACCCAGCACCCTGAGCACTGAGCACTGAGCACCCAGCACCCCGAGCACTGAGCACCCAGCACCCTGAGCACCCAGCACCGTGAACACTGAGCACCCTGAGCACTGAGCACACTGAGCACTGAGCACTGAGCACCCAGCACCCTGAGTACTGAGCACCCAACACTCTAAGCACTGAGCACCCAGCACGCTGAGTACTGAGCACTGAGCACACAGCACCCTGAGTACTGAGCAACCAGCACCCCGAGCACTGAGCACCCAGTGCCCCGAGCACTGAGCACCCAGCACCCCGAGCACTGAGCACTGAGCACACTGAGCACTGAGCACCCAGCACCCCGAGTACTGAGCACTGAGCACCCTGAGTACTGAGCACCCAGCACCCCGAGTACTGAGCACTGAGCACCGTGAGTACTGAGCATCCAGCACCCTGAACACTGAGCACTGAGCACACTGAGCACTGAGCACCTAGCACCCCGAGTACTGAGCACTGAGCACCCTGAGTACTGATCACCCAGCACCCTGAGCACTGAGCACGGAGCACCCCGAGGACTGAGCACCCAGCACCCTGAGCACTGAGCACCCAGCACATTGAGTACTGAGCACCGAGCACCCCGAGCACTGAGCACCCAGCACCCTGAGTACTGAGCACCCAGCACCCTGAGCACTGAGCACCCACACCCTGAGCACTGAGCACCCAGCACCCCGAGCACTGAGCACCCAGCACCCTGAGTACTGAGCACCCAACACCCAGAGTACTGAGCACCCAGCACCCTGAGAACTGAGCACCCTGCACCCTGAGTACTGAGCACCCAGCACCCTGAGTACTGAGCACCCAGCACCCTGAGCACTGAGCACTGAGCACCCAGCACCCTGAGCACTGAGCACTGACCACCCAGCACCCCGAGCACTGAGCACCCAGCACCCCGAGCACTGACCACCCAGCACCCTGAGCACTGAGCACCCAGCACCCCGAGAATGAGCACCCAGCCCCCTGAGTACTGAGCACCCAGCACCATGAGTACTGAGCACCCAGCACCCTGAGTACTGAGCACTCAGCACCCTGAGTTCTGAGCACCGAGCAACCCGAGCACTGAGCACCCAGCACACTGAGCACTGAGCACCCAGCACCCCGAGCACTGAGCACCCAGCACCCCGAGCACTGAGCACCCAGCACCCTGAGCACTGAGCACCCAGCACCCTGAGCACTGAGCACCCAGCACCCCGAGTACTGAGCACCCAGCACCCCGAGTACTGAGCACCGAGCACCCCGAGCACTGAGCACCCAGCACCCTGAGTACTGAGCACCCAGCACCCTGAGTACTGAGCACCCCGAGTACTGAGAACCCAGCACCCCGATCACTGAGCACCCAGCACCCTGAGTACTGA